>NW_007228933.1:0-535 GCF_000164805.1 Carlito syrichta | reverse complement strand
ATTCCAGGGTCTAGCCTACAACCTGTCACTTCCCTTTTCAGTTTTCTCATGACCTCAGTTCTATAGATTGAGTTTTTTTTTTCTTGTAACAAATTTTACATCTCCTCACAAGAACTAATGCAATAAGATTCCTCTACCCATATATTAGAATTGTCCAATAAAGAGAAAGTTTAGAAACCAGAATGCATTTCACATACCACTTCATATTTGATCATACTTTTTTGCAAGCCTTTTCATTTTTGTATCTTCCAAAAATTGAGCCAGTACCTTTTAATAAATTGTTATTGAATTTAGGAGTAACTATAATTTTTCTTTTTCAGCTTTTCTTTCCCAGGACAGTGTTTTCTTTTTTTTTTTTTTTTTTTTATTAATCAATATTTTTTATTATGGTTTTGTGGGGTACACTTAAGGGTTAGGTGTACAATTACGTTTCATTCAGGCACCCTGTTGATAAGAGGTGTTTTCCCATCCCCAGACAGATATTTGCTACTGTTAATCCCATCCCCTGCCCCATAGTTTCCCAGCACCGTCAGTC
>NW_007228932.1:0-2047 GCF_000164805.1 Carlito syrichta | reverse complement strand
GCAGGCATCACTCCAAACCTCAAGGATGACCATCTGCTTTCTCTGTTGGAGTCTGATTAGCGGAACCTTATTAGGCTGGTTGGTGAAGATGTAGTACTTTATCCTGTGTCCTACCATGAAGTGTATCTCTGCTATCTCCAGGAACAGTGTCATGAAATCCACATATTTTTCATTGCAAACACAGTTAACCTAATGGTGCCCTTCTGGAGCCAGAACTGCTCATTTAGTATGTCATTGTTGAAGGTATCATCCCACACAATGGGAGCCAGCCAAGGAGTCTGAACAAGGGCATCTCCCCTAGATGCCATTAGCAGGTATGGCTGGGAGTACACCATCCTTGATACATTCACAACCTGTGGGTGCTTTACTTCTCTCACAGCCATGCTTGCCTCAGCTAGAGTTCTTTCCAGCTTCTGACTTCTCAGGTTCAGGAAATTATAGCCAAAGAAGGCTAAGACAAGAGTTACTAGAAAACAACATGTGACATAATGAAGTGAGCAGTATTTTGATTTCCCAGGAAGCTTTTGCAGTGGCTTGGTCATGGTTCTTTGTGTCCTCTTGGTGGGGTGAGGCTGAATCGGAGGCCCTGAGGCATCCAAGCCCCAACACACTGTCTATTCTTCCAGCAGTCTCCCAAGCTCCCTGAGGCTGACCCTGGTGCCAAGGGCCACCTGGGCCCAGTGGGAGAAGACTTGGAGTCCCAGCAGAACTCTGATAAATTCAATTTTGGGTTGAGGTGTTGTCAGGGTGGCAGGATTCAGTCAACAGACAACTAGAACTGAAGGGCCAGCATGTATGAAAGAAGTCAGCGTTCCTGAAACAGGCTCAGGAGACTGGCTCAAAGGAGGCCACTGGGCAGGACAAGGGCAGAGATTGTGATGAAAGCAGGACAGGGCAGGGCAGGAGCTACCAGAGAGCCCAACCAGGTGATCGGAGGAGTTTTGTTCTGGCTTGCCCTTGAAACTTGCTATTGTGAGACCATTAGCAGAGCATGGATACTCCTGGAAAATGCATACTGTTAAAACCAGGCTGTTTTCAATGTCACATACAGATAGGCTAGTGTGGGCCACTCTTTAGAAGGCCTGATTTGATACCATGGTGGAGAGAACAAATCTATAGATTAATGTTTCTTTTAGTCTCTGAATAATCAGTTCAAATTCACTGAGCATTTGCTTTTTAGGTATTTGGCCTTAAACTGTTAGGATTAGGCTGCTAAGCTTGATGTGCATTATGTTGTTCAACCCTCACAATAAGTCTGAGCTATTATGTTCCATTGGTCTGTGTGTCTATTTTTATTCCAGCATCATATTATTTTGTTTATTCTAGTTTGTAATATAATTTGAAATCAAAAAGTGTAATCTCCAACTTTATTTTTCTTTTTCTTAATTACTTTGTTTTTTAGGAATCTTTTGTGATTCAATGTGCTGGGAAAATAGCCACAAGCAAAAGAATGAAGTCGGATCTTTAGCTTGCCTCATATAAAAATTAACTCAGCTTAGATCAAAGACCTAAACCTAAGAGCTATATCTCCTAGAAGAAAACATAGGGTGAAGTTTCATGACAATGGATTTAGGCCATGATTTTTTTGGATGATACAGAAAGCACAGGCAACAAAACTAAAAATGGAAAAATTGAACTATACCAAAACTTAAAAACTTTTCTTCATCAAAGGACACTATCAAGAGAGTAAAAAGGCAACCACATGAATGGGAGAAAATATTTGCAAACCATATATCTGAAAAGGATTTTTATTCAGAATATATGAAGAACCCCTACAACTCAACAAATAAATATGCAAACAACCCACTGTTAAAATGGACAATGCAATTGAATGGACATTTTACCAAAGAAGATATACAAATGGCCAAGAAGCTAATGAAAAGATACGCAATGTCACTAATCGTTAGGGGAATGTAAATCAAAAGCACAATGAAATACCACTTCACATGCATTAGGCTGGTTATAACAAAAAAAATGGGAAATATCGAGTGTTGGCAATGTGGAGAAATTGTAACTCTTGTGCTGTTGCTGAGAATGTAAAATGCTG
>NW_007228931.1:0-830 GCF_000164805.1 Carlito syrichta | reverse complement strand
TTAAAGGACTGAAATTCTACCATGCACTTCTCGAACCACAGTGGAATAAAAATAACATTAACACCAACAAGGTCCCCCCAAAACCCACAAAGACATGGACACTAAACAGCATGATGCTAAACAATCTGGGTCAATGATGAAATCAAAACAGAGATCAAAAGTTACCTGGAAACAAATGAAAATGAAGAAACAGCTTACCAAAATCTCTGGGATGCCTTAAAAGCTGTAGTAAGAGGGGAATTTATATCCCTACAAACACACATGAAGAAAATGGAAGGATCACAAATTAACAGCCTAACAAGCCACCTAAGGAAGCTGGAAAAGCAAGACTACAAAAACACTAATTTCAGCAGAAGAATCCAGATCATCAAAATAAAAGCCCAAATCCAGGACATAGAATCAAAAAGATAATACAAAAAATCAATGAAACAAAAAGCTGGTTCTTCGAAAGGATAAACAAGATCGAAGGTCCCCCGGCTAGACTGACCAAGAAAAAAAGAGAAAAAACCCAAATAAGCACAATCAGAAACACAAAAGATGAAGTCACATCTGACCCTGAAGAAATACAAAAGATCATTAGAGACTGCTGTGTACACTTGTATGGAAACAAACTTGAAAACCATAAGGAAATGGAGGACTTTCTAACATCACACAACCTACCTAGATTGGAACAAGAAGAAATTGAGACCCTAAATAGACCAATAACAATCAAGGATATTGACTACATAGTAAGAAAACTACCTACAAAAAAAAGCCCTGGTCCAGATGACTTTCCAGCAGAATTCTACAAGACTTTAAGGAGGAGCTGATACCAATCCTACTGAAGGTAT
>NW_007228930.1:0-3629 GCF_000164805.1 Carlito syrichta | reverse complement strand
AAACACCTCTTATCAACAGGGTGCCTGACTGAAATGTAATTGTACACCTAACCCTTAACTGTACCCCACAAAACCATAATAAAAAATATTAATAATAAAAAAAAGAAAACACTAAAGAATCAACCAAAAAATAAATAAATAAATAAAAATAAATAAACAAATAAAATGTACTTTATGCAGTCGCATGGGACAAATGAGAACAAGGCAACAGGTTTACTGTAAAGAGTCATAATAAGACCACAAGTAGCCCCATGTACACCAGATTGTTTTTAAGTTTCAGTTTACTTTTGTTTAAGCGTTTGTGCATCTCCCTTTAGCTTAGTATCATAAGGAGCAAAGAGAGAGGCAGTTGAGATTGAAAGGGGAAAGGATTAAGCCCGTTAAGATATATGTGAACTCTGTGAGGTTTTTAAACACAACTTTTTGAGACAACCTTTGAGATTCCTAAATACTTGTTAATATAAACTGAGGGCATTTAGAAATAGGCAGGAGACTTTTCTGAATTAAAAAATATGGTAACTTTTGAGATTCTTTACTTGGAATTCTGTACTTGCTAAAGTTAATCTTGCTAAGTAGGTAAAACTACTTAGATTTCTAAGTAGTTCATTCTAAGTAGTTTTTTCTAAGTTTTTTAATGGTAGGTTCTATATTGTTGCTTATTAGGACTTAGTAACAGAGATACATGCACCTTCTAAAAAATTTTTTTTGAAAATAAATAAATAATAAAAAACAAATTGAACTAACTTAAAAATAGTTACAAGATTTTAATAGGCACCTCATCAAAAATACAAAGATAGCAAGTAAGCACAAGACAAGATACTTAACATCGTTAGTCAGTAGGAAAGTGCAACTGAAACCACAATGAGGTAGCACTACACAACTATAAAGAATGCCTTTGGAAATGAACCGGAACAACTAGCAAGTGTGAGGGATAACTGGAACTGCTGTTGGGAATGCAATGTGACACAGCCACTGAGAGACATACTTCTCAGATGAGCCCAACATTCCACTCCTAGATATGAAATGAAAACACTATGTTTAAAACAGTTTTATTCATAATAACCCAAACCAGAAAACAACTTGATTGTTCTTCAACTGATGAAGGAATAAATACACCAGGCTACCTCTATACAATGAAATATTAAGCAGTAATAAAAGGGAATGAACTATCTATACATAGATTAATCTCAGATATAAACTCCTGTGTGAAGCAAGCCTTGCTCAGAGACTAAGTACTACATTAGAGGCAAAACTATAAAATTGCTTAACAGGCCAGGGACCACCAGGGGCTTCAGGTGAGGATAGGAGTTAACTACAAAGATTCACAGGGGCATTTGGGGGCAATGGAATTGTCTATAACTTGATTATGATGGTGGTTATACAATGGAATACATTTGTTAAAGTTTGCACAACTAAAAAAGAGGGCTTCTACCTTATATTATGTATACCTTAACTTAAAAATGGCAAATATTAATCACTACAAAAGGCACATAGGGATTAGTGGCATCATTATTTGGATTAGATTTATCACACACAAATGGGAAAAGGGCCAAGACAACATGTTACAATTTGAATAAAGAATTCATGAGTGAAGATAAAATGAGATAGAGAATATAGGACTGTTTTGAGGGGGAATGATGAGTTCTATATTGAGTCATTGTGTTTATATTAGCATTGGAATATACAAATGAAAAACAGTAGCTTTATCTTCTGCATTTTCATAGTGCATACCTCCATTTCTGCCATGTTTTATAGTTATTTGATATAGTTGTTTCCCAAATGACATTATAATCTGAGGAAGGGAACTAAGTTTTACTCATATTTTGTTGTGTACACAGTTAACACATTTTTTTATTCAATGAAAGCTATTTTTAAAAAATTATCATGATTACAGGATGGTGTTATTGGCTTCCAGGGTTAATTCAACTGATCTATTTGATAAAACCCCTCTTCCCCAACCTGTGTCTTCTCCTATACTTTCATTTATAATACCCCTGAGACTTTCACTTGGTCTGATAAAGTGATCTTTACCTGGTGAACCATGCCATTTTTTCTTTGAAGTAACCTTGAGAATAACTATGTATCAACCACTGTGCCATCTCTGGGTGATATGAGTTGAAAGACATTGGCTTTGTTTATGTGGAGCTCAAGACAAGGTGGAAACAGCTAGAACAGTCCAGTCACTTGTGTGAGAAAAGAAGCATGAATGCAATTTATAGACCCAAAAAGGAAAGACACCTAGGTCAGACTGGGTGGTGTGATTAGAGGTTTTTTAAAAAGAGTAATCTCTGCAATGAATTTTTAAGAATGAACTGAGATTGTCTATATTAAATAGGCATAAAAAGCTTAAGAAACAGGCATCAGAAATAGCTTTCAACTGAACCAGGGACACCTGAGAAGGCATGGGATACAAGGCACTGGAAGTGGTTTATCATGGCTAAAGCAAAAGTTTCATGATGAAACATGGAGAGACAAAAGATGGACAAGTCTGTGGCTGCTTTATATTCATCTATGCAGTAGTGATAGAACAGGCAAGACTTAGTGACTGAGTGTGGGACTTGTGGTAAGATAGCGATCAAGGGTGCCTGAGTTTCTGGTTTGGGTGTCTGAGTGTATGCTGATACCATTCATTAAGGTAGCGAAGAGCAGACTTAAAGGAAAAGGACATGAGTTTAACTTTGAACATGGGTAGTTGGCTAGAGTTGGCCTAGAGGAAGTGCTATATATGCATCTGGAATTTAGGAGAGTGGGCTGAAAGTCGATTTCCTGATGCCTCTTACTCATCCGTCAAGACTTATCCTGACTCCTTTTTCTTGTAAGAAGTCATACTGGTATTGATTCATTTAGAAAAAACATTGTGTTTAATTACCATGTGCTAGGAAGTATTTTGAGCACTGGTGAGAAAATAAGTAAATATTTATTCCTGTCATTGAGGAATTTAAGAATTCATGGGTTGAATGAGAGAGATATAAAATAACTAAACGACAGGTTTCAGGGATTAAGATAAATACTATGAGAAAATAAACAGCATGCAATAATAAGACAATAATGGAGGTACTTTGAATGGGGAACCCCATGAAAGCCATTCTGAGGAGATAACATTAAGCTGACATTGGAAGGAATCAAAGGAACTGGCTATGTCCAGTCAAGAAAACAGCATATCCGCTAGTGGACATAAGAATGAACAGGAGAATAGGATAGAGGCCGCAGTTAAGCATTCAAGTATTCATTGACCAAATTTGTGAAAAATCACAAAGTGTACAATATAAGTATAAAATTCAAATTGTGTACAGCATATAATAACAATATTAGAAAATGTTTTTATAAAGTTTAGTTAAAATTACAACTTAAAGGGGTTCCTTTCTGTCAAAAGTCACTGTATGTCATAGGCCTCATTTTGGGAAGTTGTAGACAGGACACCGTGAGCTTGGTCACAGTGAGTATCATGGAGTAAAGGAAACTCCTGATGGAACCTAAACCATGGTAACATACTTAAGTCATAGTCATAAGTTCTAGGAAAAAGAAAAACCTAGGTGCAATCTAAATTACTTCTCAGGGAATAATGGTAAGATCCTAGAGTCTGAAACCAGATTTTCTGAGTTTGCATCCTTGCTCCTTATTGAGCAAGT
>NW_007228929.1:0-3247 GCF_000164805.1 Carlito syrichta | reverse complement strand
TTTAAAAGTGGAGAGAAAAATAACAATACTACACAGAACAATAAATGAACCAGAACAAGCCTCAGTGAACTAATTTAAGTTAAATGCATTTATTTATGCAGGTTACTACCAGTAATCCCATTTAAAAACAATATAAAATGTAGAAAAGAATTTCTAGTTGAAAATAACTAAACAGAAACATTTGCAATAAATTGGCATTTTAAAAATCAACTTGAATATTATAAAAATTAGCTAATTTATTATAATAATGACTTAAAGAAATTTTCCCTATTGTGAAAATAATTGTAGTATTTATAACAATTATGTTGTATAGTCATTAATATAACTAATGCTGTTAAAGTCGTTTTTAATGATCAAGGGGAGGAGCAATATTTGATAATAACCTGTTTATTTAAAATTAGGACATTTGGAAATAGATTTGAAATTTTGCCCCCAACTTTCAGTTATGCATTGTCTTTTTCTATGCATAATATAAGGGAAAGCATAACACTAGCCCACTGAAAGTGGACTGGATAAAGAAAATGTGGTACATATATACAGTGGAGTATTACACAGCCATAAAGAAGAAGAAAATCATGAACTGAGCAGAAAATTTGATGGAGTAGGAGACTATAATACTTAGTGAACTATCACAGAAACAAAGAACTGAATATCACATGTTCTCATTCATAAGTGGGTCCTGAAGTGTAGTCACATTAGTACAAAGGAGGGATTGGCAGCTGCTGGATACTTCTAGGGGAGGGAGGGAGAAAGAAGGGTGGGAAGCATGTGATAACACAAAGGATATCTGGTCCACTACCAGGGAGAGTGAAGGCCAGTTAGAAGCCCAAACTTCACCTATGCAGTTTACTTATATAGTTAATCCTCACGAGTACCCCACATCTCTAAAATTAAAAAAATTTTTAAAGTAAAAGAAGATAGTAGTGGTTCTCTTGGACAGTGGCCTGATCTCTCCAACCCAGGCTCTTAATGGAAAAAGTGAAGATGCAGAACTTGATGTCAAAACACCATTTTACTAGGAAGAATGTAACACATTAATATGCACTGTCCCAGCCAATGACATACACTTTAGTGGTCATTTTCTATGCTTCTTTGAAAAACCAAACATCAAGATTATGCAAATATCCTAACCAGTTCATACTATTCTTTTTCCACAATTCCCAGAGATACTAATAGTCTGAGGTTGATGTCAATCCTCCCCTTGTATTTTTTTTATACTTCTATCACATATATGTTCAAAATTGTTATAACAGTCACGACTTTTTTCCATCAACTTTTACAGTTTAAAAATTCATCGCCCTTTATAAATGTGCTGGGTTTTCCCCCCCATCTATTTAACAGCTAGTAGCTATGCATTCCATTATATGAATATGTCCTATTTTGATCAACATTAAAGTTGTCCTTAATAAATTGCTAAATAACAATACTGTAAGAAACATCCTCATACATGTCTGTTCTCATGTGGAATGTTCTCTAGGACATACAAATGTTCTCCCACTTTTCATGGTTCAATTTAGTAATCTTCTAACTTTGTGATGGTGCAAAAGTGATCTACATTCAGTAGAAACCACACTTCCAATTTAGAATTTTGATCTTTTCTTGTGATGGTGCTGTGTGGTATGATGCTCTCTCTTGATGTTGAGCAGTGGCAGTGATCCGCCGCTCCCAGTAAGTAGTCCCTCGATCCAGAGGTTAGACAACTGATGTGATACAGTATACTGTGTTGCCAGATTATTTTGCCCAACTGCTGGCTAATGTAAGTGTTCATCACAATTAAGGTAGACTGGGCTAAGAATAGGTGTAGTGAATGTGTTTTGGCTTGCATTTTCAACTTAGGGTGGGTTTATTGGGATGTAATCACACTGCACGTCATAAAGCATCTGTATGTCTAGAAATTGTTTTCTAGCTTACAGGATATGAACTTTTTCCTGCAAAAGTGTTGGCTTTAATCATTGAGATTGTGCTTAAGTTATGAATGCATTGGAATCCTGAAGGTAGATCCCACAGTGCTCATACAACCAAAGATAAAAAGAAAACTGAGAAGTCAACTTCTTTGACTTTTTTGGTGTGCACATAGAGAATTCAGCAGCTACTTTCCAAAAAATTGAGAAGATAATTATTGGACATAAAGTCAGACCTCAGAACAGGCCAGGAGGATGACGTTATGAGTCTTAAGGGTTACTTTGCTCAAAAAGAACGAAGGGGGATCTAGGGTATGAGGGCTCAGCAGAAACAAGTGAGAGCCAAGTTGCCCTTAGTGGGTCACAGGTTTGGACTGATAAGAAAGACATGGTGGTGCAGGGTAGCAGGCAGAGAGACTGATTCAACAAATGGGATATTTCTCCAATCTGTCTTCTCTTCCCAATTCCCAGCACCATCTCCCAATTTCTTGTATTCTATTTCTCGAGTACTGCAGTGCTTCTTGGCTGTCATTGCCCCCTTCACATTTCAGCAAGACAGTCTTAAAGAATATTTTTGCTTCATTACTTCATTGCCCAATACCATTCAGCAGCTTACCATTGTTACTTGAGTCAACTGAAAATCGTGTTTGATAGTCAAGGGTTTTGAAAGTTTGGCTTTAGACTACATTTCAGGCACAGTTCTTTGTTATTCTGTCCATTTGCAATTAACATTGAAATTTTTATTTAAGTTGTATTTTTCACGGCTTTGAGACTCAAACAAGTTTTATTACAAAAGTAGCAATGCCTGATCTCCCAGGTATGTGCTTTTTTCAATTTCAGTGGATGTTCCCAAATCGTCCTCCAAAGTAGCTGTAGTAATGTTTATTTCCACTACCAGTAATCGAGTTCCCATTTCCTACCCCTCATAAACACTTAGTGTTATCAGAATATCTGCCAAACTGATGGATGTGAAGCTATGTCCTATTGTTATTTTAATTTATATGTTCCTTATTAGTAGTAAGGGGGAGCATATTTTAATTTGCTTAGTGGTCACTAAATTCAAGTCCTTTTCCTTTTTTCTAACTGAATTGTGGGATGTTTAAAATATATTCCTTATATTAATTTTTCTTTTGCCAATTACATTTCATATCTTCTTTCAGTCTGGGATTTGTTTGTTTATAGTATAGTATTTTCATCTCATCAAAGTTTTTAAAAATTACAATGCAGTACATTTTTAAAATCTATTCCCTTATGTTTTGTTCATTTTCTGTCCTGTTCAAGATATCATTCACTATTCTGATGCCATAAACAAATTTAATTATATTTTCTTTCAGAAGTTTTAAGGC
>NW_007228928.1:0-2123 GCF_000164805.1 Carlito syrichta | reverse complement strand
CAGGGGCCTCTGGCTCGAAGGTGACCAACAGGCACACATCTGAAATCACGTGCCACTGAGGTTTCCTCTGGCAGTTCTTCAGGAAACCTCTGTCAGCATCACCAGCACTCAGAGGTTTGGTAAACTTTGCGGAGAATTCAGAAGCAATCCTTGAGCCAAAGGCAAGGAGGTCAAAAACAAACAAAAACCCAGCAGCACTCCTGGGAACATCTGGGACCCATATTCCATGTGGAAGGATAGTAGGTCCCCCAACGATTCGTGTGCTGCGTGCTACCTGCTGAACCCTAGCATAGTGATTTCTTGAAAGGTTATTTATGACTTTTATTTTGGGGTGAGGCATTGTGGCCAACTGAACACAATGATTCCTGGGTCACATGTGCCATGTACTCCTGGTGAAATGTATGTCTGGTTCCAACTTCTCAACATTTAGAGGTACTGCAAAGGATTGTCATGTGGGGCCCTGAGCAGAAAAAGGCAGGGTGAGCATCATTTCAGAAATGCTTCGAGTATGCACAGCTTTAGTTGATGTTTTGTTTTGATAGAGTAATAATATACACAGTGGAGAATATTTTCTGAAACAAAGAAGGACTGAAGGGAGGATACAGAGCTGGTAGAGCCAAAATGAACATTCTAGAATGTCTTCTGGTTTGTCAACCCATGGGGGGGATACATGAACAAATTTCCCAGTGTGGTGCAATGCTTTATAGCACAACGATCTAGATTTCAGACTTTGTTAATGGTTTTTGGGTTTGGTTTTGTTTTAATTCTTATGTGCATGGCATTACTGGCAGAGTGAGTTTAAAAGCTTTAAGAGTGATTAATTGCATGGCAGGCACCCACGCTGTCTGCACTTTCAGAGCCTTACTGATGCATCCATGTACGTTTTCATTGAGGAATTTTGGTATGTGTGTGTGTAGGGGTGAGGGTGTTCCTCCTCACCATGTCACATGTATTAAAGTCTATGCAGTCACTTCTAATTCACTTGCACTGTTTGGGAAATGCCAGGTTTACAAAAATACATGTTTGGAATAAAAAATGACTGCAAATGATCTAGAAGTTCAGTCTATAATTTCTTTGCTACTAGAAATTTTTCAACGTAACACAGCGTGAGCATTAAAGAGCATGTCAAGGTTCATCAAATCCACATGAACAACCCACCTGATGTGACTGACCTGTCCGCGATCCTTGGCCTCCATATCAGTGACCACCTCCTCTCTGTGCATCACCCACCACCTCCAGAGCTACCCCTCAGATCTTGATCTTGAGATAAATGTGCCCAAATTCAATGGGGTGGCTTCTTCACTGTTAGTAGACTTCCACATGTGTCTACCAGTCACTAAACACTTTCCCAGAACCATTTTGGAAGCATTCTCACAACTTTACAAATATCATATTCTCTTAGATGTTTTAGTCTTCTTCATCTGACTAGTTATGTCCTTGTTCTTATCCCAGATGGTGCTCATTTGTGTGCTTTTTTCCCTAGATGAAACCAACAAACGTCCACCTATTGTACTGGTCTTTTTCAAGAATAAGCCTTTGGGTGGGCCAATCAAGTTTACTGGTTTTTGCTTTCTATTTTAGTAATCTCTGCTTTTATATTTATTAAAATGTCTTCTTCCGCCTTTGTGACGAAAATTCATACACATGGACACCACACGGTATAAAAGGAGTATGAAAGAGTATACACCAAGGGATTAAGAATGGTTGTCTTCAGGTGTATGAGATTATCAGTGCCTTTGCTTTGTTTTATGTTTTGTTTTTACCTGTCTGAATATTAGTTTTCTACAGTGAACATGTATTTCTTTTGGAATAATGCATGCCAATAAATTTTAAAGAAAATTGCAGAGAGTATAAATTGCAAAGCCATAAGAGATCCCAAATTGTAGATCTGGAAAGAAAGATATTTGTTGCAGCAAAGAGCACTGATGAGCCTGACCCTTATGACAATGGTCCAGTGAGCAATTTCAAACATTTTAATTCCCGATGCTTCCTGACTTAACAAACCTGCCACCATCACTAATGCTAATTAAATGAGCTTCTAAGGTTGCCCGACCTGTTTTCCTAGGCCAGGAAAAGGCCTTGACAAACTTCAAGGAATGAAAAGGTGCAGAATTAAGAGGAAG
>NW_007228927.1:0-3597 GCF_000164805.1 Carlito syrichta | reverse complement strand
AAATACTCAATTTCCAGACTTTCTTATAGCAAGAGATGACCATGAGACAAAGTTCTGACCAATGCTATAAATACTGAAATAGGTTTAGCAGATTTCTAGAAAAGCTTTAGTTTGTTCAAGAAACCACCACAACTGACATGATTCCTTCTCCTTTTTTACTTCCTTGAATACGTATTTGATGACCAGAACTATGGCAGCTTTCCTGTCACCATATGAAAAAAAGCCAAGAAAGTTACAGAGAAGCCAACTCTGATGTCACTAAATCATGAACCAACTCCAGCAGCCATCTACTTCCAGATTTCTTGTCATGAAGGGAAAAATAAGTTCCTACTTATTAAAGTCACTAGTTGGCCAAGGATTTCACTACTTCAACTTACAAACATTCCTCATAGAAATTTCAAATCCCATGTTCTTAACCAATCTAGTGCTTCCTCTCTCCCTGTAATCAGTACTAAACTAGACATTACATCAGTAATATCTTCAAGATGTTCCAACACAAATCTTATCCTAGGTTCCAAGTGCATGTGAAGTGCTGATTGTAAACTGAACTCCATCGACAGCTGATGTTATTATTCTCATCATCAAGAGAACCAGAATGAGTAGATGCAATTGCTTTTTATTTGACCATAACATCAGATATAAAAAACATAGACCAAACCAAACACCAAAGTGTAAAATATAGGACTTTCAGAGATCATATTTGGTAGGATCAGGCCTTCCATTCATTATTTTATTTCTGAAGGCTTTGTGATCCTCAAGTGGCTTCTAATTTAGAGAACTTTTAAACTGCTAGAATCATTTACTGTGCAATTTGCGTTATGAAAACAATTAAAGTAAAACTGTATTCACAGATTTCAGTATTCTAGAAAGAGATCAAGTTTAAAGCCAGATAAACATTTACTAGCTTAAGCACCTGGGGTGATTTATTTGGCATATTTGTGATTATGGGTTCTTACAGAGAAGTTGCAAGCTAAACATGTTATTTCTGTAAAGTGCTTCATACAGACCACATAATATATTAACTGCATAGTAAACGTCTGATATTTTTATTAATCTAATTACTTTTCTGTTATATTGGCTTATTTTTAATGTATCTTGAGGCAAAATCAGGAGAAGAAATACCACAGTATTTCAACCAGTCTCATACTTACTCAAAATGACTTTCTGGTCTCAAAATAAAATCTTTAAAAAAAAAAAAACCTATAATCTCTAAGTATGAGGCAAGGAAACTGTGGTAAGCGCTGCCATAGATCCTGATGAGATCCCTGACTGGGCTGAGTAAACACTGGGTAAACTCCAAGTTCAACAAGGCCTGAGAAAATAAAATAAAACTACAATCAGTTCTGTTTGTTCCATCTGTCTAAAACGTGAAGCAAGTATAAATGTGGTGTCCTATTAGCCTTCATTTTATTTATTTAGCAAATGTGAAATTGGTCAAGGAGGCTGATGTACATTTTACAGCCTGGGGCACAAAATGTTAGCTGTAAATGAAAACCAAGCTCTCACACCGTCTTTATAGTCATTGCTTCCTCCAGACTGTTCATGTAACAAGTATTTGAGCTCCTTCTGTTTGTTCAGCACTGAAGATACAAAGATTATTAAGACACAGTTCCTGCCTCCATGAAGAGCCCCCAATCTGGGTGGGATGAGAAACCTCCAAAAACTGGTTTCTGGGGCAAACATTATGGGCAGCAATGGGGGTTGGCAATGAACTGTCTGTAGATATCTTGGCAAGTAAATGCTTTATTTATCAATGTTATATGATGTAAGGTCTCCCCTTCCTGTCCCTCTTTCATAAAGCTTCTCCATGAGAGTGCCAAGGTCAGGAGACTGGAGCAGGGATGACAAGATTATCCAGGATTGGACTGAACTAAGGTTATAAAACCAGCCTGAGAAAATAAAGTACTACAGGTCATCTGTTCCATGGGGCCTGACTCAGTAACACCAAATGTCTACTCTGCCAAGTTGCTTGGGTGGGCAGGTTGGGAGTCTAGATTATGATCCCCAGGTGGTGGCCTCATCCTGAGCAGGAATGGTGGAAATTATGCCCTGATAACAAATCAGAAGATTCTCGGTTGCATTTTGTCTGCAGCTATTGTGTTTCCCCTCACTGCAACAGCTGAGTGAACAGAAATGAAGGAGGAATAATGAGATAGACATGTAAATAAGTCATTAAAATGCAGCATAATATGGAAATATAGATTAGTGAGCAATAATTCATCTTAGTCCCAAAACTGGATACTCACAGAAACCTTCTCAGATGACTTCTCATGTACTGATGCTTAAAGGAGAATATAGAGACTTTGTCAAGCTGGTGCGTGGAAGGGGAAGGAGCCAAGGAGACAGCATGCTGACCCGTGGAACAGCACACAAAGGCAGAGAGCAGGAAAATGATTGATGTGTTCTGGAAAAGATAAATAATTCAAAGTAACTGGAGGGCAGGTTCTCTGTGTGTGTAAAAAATAAGGGCGGCCATTGAGTCTGAAGCAATATCCCTGACTGGGCTGTTCATTAACCAATATACACACATACCCCATAAGTACATACAATCACTATGTGTCAATTAAAAATATGTATTTTTTAATTTTTGCTATTTCAGTAGCTTTAAGGGTCCAAATGGCTTTTGTTTACATGGAAGCATTGTAAAGCGGCTAATAAATCTGTGCTTTCCGTGTACCCACCACCCCCACCTGAGCACATTGTACCTCACAGATAATTTTCATCCTTCCCCTCCTTCCCACCCTCCCAGTTTTGAGTCTCCAGTATCCTTTATGCCTTCCTATGTGCCTTTCAGTTCTTTAGTTTACCTCCCACTTATAAGTAAGAACATGCAGGTTTAGTTTTCCATTCCTGCATTAGTTCACTTAGGATGATGTTCTCCAATTACATCCAAGTTGCTGCAAAAGACATTAAGAAATAAATATTTTAATGCGTGGGAAAAAAAGAAAATAAAATTCAGATTGGACATGGTCTTTTATGTGAGACCACAGGCCGATCCAGCTCAAATTTGCTCCATAAAAGTACATATTTTTAATTTCCTATAGATTATATAACAGTGAGATTTTTTTACATCTTAAAAATCCATGTGTTGCTGTTGCTGTTGTTGTTGTTGTTGTTGCTGTTGTTGTTAAAAACTCAGATGTGGCAACAATCATGGAGGTGAAATGTAGCCGCCTTTTGAAGGAGTATGTGATAGAGTTGGCCATGGGCTCTTCCCAGACCATTTCACTCATTTTGATTTCCTGCCAGGTTCTGGAAGACAATTGAGCTTTTTACTCCTTGTGCTTAGTGATGAAGAGATAAAGTGCTTTTACAGGAGATAAATAAGATTACATTAGCTATGCATTTAACACTGTGAGAATAAGAAAGGAATACCACATAAACTCTACTAACCCAGCCAGCAATTTAATAGTTTAAAAATCCTTCACAAATTTTAAAAATCCCCAGGCAATTTTCTTATTTTCTTTCAATAGCTTTAGGGGTAGAAGTAGTTTTGGGCCTGGGTTTTAGGTGCACCCTCTACCCCCATCTATGCTTACTGTTTTCAAATATCTTTTTTTTTTTTTTGAGTCAGCCTCTCACTCCATTGCCCAGGTT
>NW_007228926.1:0-2482 GCF_000164805.1 Carlito syrichta | reverse complement strand
AAAGTAGTACTCCCCTTCGGCCTCTGGCCCCATCCCTCGCCTCCAGGGCTCTGACCTCCTCTCCAGATCTTCTGACCATGATGTCCACCTTCTTTTTGACAGGAGATGATTGGGGGAAGTAGGGGTCACAGTTATCAAAACCCATAGAACTTTATAGTACATAAAGTGAACCTTTAAGTAAACCATGGGCTATCAATAATAATGTAGCATTATTGGTTCAATAGCTATGACAAATATGCTACACTAACGTAAGATGTTAATAATAGGGAAAACTATGGAAGGTAGGTGGCTCTATGGAACTCTCTGTAATCTCTGCTTAATTATTCTAGACATAAAAATGTACTAGAAATAAAGTCATTTAATTATTTTTTTAAAACAACTACCTGATAAGTAATCTTAAAGTGTTCTAAATAAATCAACTTCAATTGAGATAATGGTTCACAATCGTCAAAAGAGAAGCAATGAAACAAGAAAACATTGTCAAAAGGGAGGCATGAAACATCTCAGGGTAGTATCTGTCATGGAAGATCATGACTGGGAACAGAAGGAAGAACATTTGAAAGCAAATTACAAGATGAACTATTAGGACAAAGAGCTGGAGTTTTGAAGAGAGGGACTTAAAGTCCAGATTCTGTCTCTTGAACTGGAAAGCTCATCATGGGTGGTAAAGAGCTTTGGAGGCTAAAAGAAATCTCATCATCTCCAGATGGGAGGTGCAAACATGAGGCAAAGAAAAACAGACACAACAAGTAAACCCAAGCATATAGACATGGTTCATCATGTTATCCAGACAGAGCACTGGTCAGGTAGTATTTGTCTTCTGACTCCTTGGCATGGAACGTGGCTTCCTCTGAGATTGAAGCCACTCCCCTCCACTGGTATCTCCCTTTACTACCAGGCTTTCTCTCTCTTCCTCTCCATTCCCAGATCCAGTGTTTTCAGTGAACCCAAATGAGTAGTTCTGGGTATGATGTGCGGAATTAGGGGTCTAGAAGGGCTCCTGGTCTGGCCCAGGAGGGCTACTGCCCTCTGGCTGTCAGTGCCCTGGCCAGAGCTGGCCTGAGCTCAGCTGTTCAGGTAGCAAGAGCTCAGTACAAGCTGGGATTCTACCTCACCAGGGCGCCTGGACCACTGGGGCCCTAAAACTCTTCATCTGGATGAAGAGCCTCCCCCATTGTCTCTACCACCTGTGCAAAGCATGTATTAAGGGCCTCAGGGCAGCCTATACCAAATTCTAGGGCCTGGGAGTTGATGGTGGGGTATGAGAGGGGCTGTGCCCACTAGCCTGGCTGAGGCTTAAGTATTTCCAGATTTCCAGAGCTGGATATGCATGTCTTATGTGCAAAGATCAAAGTTGGAGCCTCAGGGTAAGATGGTGAGCAGTCCTGGGACCTGGAGCCTAACTAGGTCCACTTTGCAGAGTGATAGGCTAAGCTGAACCTGACCAGAGTCTGACCCATGGCTGTGGCCACTGTGGATAGAGCATGCATTGAGGTCTTCAGAGAAACCTGAACAGATGAACAGAGGCTCAGGTAAGCCAGACAAAGTCTGAAACAGGCTCTAGAATAACAAACATACAGCTTCTAGTAAATTATAACATCTTATCCTGCCTCCGTTTCCCCATCTGTTACAAGAGAGTAAATATGAGCCATGCTTTTCTGTGATCCCGGAAGGAATATGAATACATACAAAAGGTCTAACAACTGGTGGTCAGGAACAGATCATGATTCACATTAGATCTCGCCTCTGGGGAGACTGTACAGAGCTGGCCTATGTGGATGAATAGATACAGGACAAGAAGTCAAGAAAGTTCAAGAAAAGAAAGGAACACAGGGTGAAAATTGTCTCATGGGAGAAGCAGGGGAGGATTCACGTGATCACAGCCTGGGCAGTCTGAGGATCTACCTGTGTCCCAGACCAGAGCTCCCAGTAGCCTGCCTCTGTTTGACATCCCATCATTAGAGTGGCACACCATCATCGTGAGAGGGAAGTCTGGGACTTGTGGAACACATTCACCGCAGGGTGAGTGTTCTCACTCCCTCTTAATCCCCTGCCCAGGGATTTTATTCCTTGCTCAGATTCCAAGATTCTTCATGCCCAGCATCTCTTCTGATTCAGTTCTTCCTATTACCGGGGATAAGAGTTTCATTCCCAATCCAAGCCCAGGCCTAAGCAAGTCACTATCCTTCAGTGTCTGCCTCCTCCTCCCAGGGTCCAGTGACAGTGTCAGTGTGTGGCCTAAGGGCTGAGAGCAAGGCTGAGATGTCATGCTGTGTGCCCTGTGGACATGCAGAATCCGGCACCCATCTGCCCAGAGTCCACATGTCACATTCAACACATTCCAGGTGGACTGTGGTTGGGAGGGGCTTTTGCTTTAACGTCAGTATCCCTCAACTATGAGAGTGACATAGAGATGCTGAGGCACAGGACAACTGCAAGAGAGGTCAAAGGACAGGGAGGATACAGGACTAGGCTTGGACCC
>NW_007228925.1:0-7607 GCF_000164805.1 Carlito syrichta | reverse complement strand
TTTTTTTTTTTTTTTTTTTTTTTTTTTTTTGCAGAGGGAGGAGGCAGTTTTTAAAATTAATTTCTCTTCTGTATATTAGACAACTCTATTAATTATTATAGACTGTTGTTGCAGCTTCCTGACCTTCACATCAGGTCCTATCTCTCTGTTCTAAATGCATTGTTTTAATGATTCTCCCCCCCAACCCTTCCCCCCAAAAAAATTTCAAGGAAAGCTTTGATGTGGCTTTAGCTGCCTCCAACGTCTGGCCGCATCTCAGATGTGTCACCTATGCCGGGAGGGAATAAGGAAATCACGTTTTGAATGGTAATGATAACATACTAATCACTTCCTTTCTTTGAAGATGGAAGCGAGATATTCTGTCAGCATCCCTGGCTGCTAGAGCTTGGAGGCACTGGTCTAGGTGTATTAGCTTAAGTGTGCATGTCAATACAGCTTGCATCTCCAAGATCCATGGGGGCTCATTAGAGCAAGGTAGATCGTTTCGCTCGACAGCCACTCAGATAATATGTGTGGCACCTCCTTTTTTATTATTAGAAAGCATTTCTCCTATTTTAAATGACATCTGTCAACAACACAAAGTTGTAGGAGTTGTATTTGTGATTTTTCTTTCTTTTTGACCAGATACCACAACTGATTTGAGAAAGTACTAATTTACACAAATTTATGTATGCATGAACGCACACAAAAATACACAGATACATGCATTCGTATGTTTCTAAGTGTCTAGACATACATATATCTGTACACACATGCATATATTTTTATCCATTCACAACTATGATTGATTTAGAAATATGTTGGGCAGCCTGATTAGATCTAGTGTATGATCATTATGGGTTTGTTTGTTTTTTAAAATAACAAAAACCAGTCTCAATGCAGAAAAGAAAGTTTAGAAGCCGAGGATTTGGGGAAATTCTCTAATTTCTCTATCAGATATAAAAGAGGTATGTACAATTATTGTAATTTCAGTTTACTGTCTAAAACACCATGTAGTAAAAGATTAACTTCAGTCTACATAGTGCCTTATATTTAGGAATAAGTCCACAATTTTGTACATCTAGGTAAATGGAGAAACATATATCTCTTGTTTCTTGGTGTTGTCCCCAGTTGTCTTAAAACTAGAAGTGCTGTTTAGTATTCTGTCTTAGTAACATATGTTCTTCTATATAGCATCTTACTGCACATCCAAAACTGAGGAGCATTTTCTTACAAATCAAATATCTATTTAAAAATTACTATCTGCAGGAACCAAAGGAACAAATGAGTTTTTTAGATGATTGCATTTTATTAAAAAAAAAAAAAAAAATACAAATAGGGAGCATTGATCAATACAAATACCTCATACATCTATCTCTGCTGAAACAGAAAGCACCCAGTTGGCCCTGGTCCTCATACTTTTCTCAGTGTTTTGGAGTAAGATTCAATGTGGCCATATATGACATGAGTCTTCTTTTTAAAACAAAAAAAGTGTATGGTTTATACATGATTGTATATCTTTTCAATGCTATGGTTTCTATAATGAAAAATTTGCTAAAAAGTAGCTATAATGGGATGTAAGATCCACCCCCCAAAAAATGTTAGAGCATACATGCAAAGACTTTTTTTTTTTTTAAGGCAAAAAAAAGAACATTGTAGACGACCGTCTGATTTTTTTTTTTCCCTTTTTCTTTTTCAGAGGGCACATCTGCTCGATAACACAGAGAGGCTGGAAAGGTCATCTCGGAGACTAGAGGCTGGATACCAAATAGCAGTGGAAACCGGTAAGAATTCTGAGAGTGAGCAAATTGTCTTGCTTATGCACAGCAGTCTTCACAACACATGACATTTCAGGGAAACTTCAAAGGAGTAGCAGAGACAGCAGCCCGAGATGTGGTTTACATATTGGGGAGACAATTGGGAGCTTATTTGCGCTTATCTTTTTTCAAGTTAAAAGGCATGACATCTACTGAAAACAGTTCCTGAGGTTTAAAAGTATACATCTGAAAAGAGATGGAATACTTTGTCTAAATTCTACATTTGTCTTAATATGCAGTTACATGTTGTCAGTTTACCCACCCGCAATGATTGCTAGCACATGGTGCAGTCTCCAGTTGTTTGTGCCTTTAAGTTTTATTCACATATGTAAAAATTAACATTTTAATCAATCTAAATCATGTGAACTAGGGACAAAGAAATAACAGTACCTAGTTTGCTTATTTTTTTCCAGTATTGGAAATGATTCTTAATGTTTCTTTTTTTTTTTAAATCATAAACAGAGCCTATAATCAAATATAAAAACAAAAGTTATAGTAAACAGCAAGGCTAATATTCCTGATAATCTTAGTAGCATTAGTTAATGTTGTTCAAACTTTTGGTTTGAATTAACGCTAGTTATTAATTTCAGAAAACATAGTCCTACTTTGGCTTCTAAAATTAGTCTACTTAAAATGGACAAGCTTTTTCATTATAACAGTAGTCATAAATTTCTTATTATTTAGCTATCCTTTTTGTTATGTCAAGTATAGATTGTAAATAATATATTTTGGATATTTTGGATAGCTGTTGCCCAGTAGGTAAACCACAAAAATATGTTATCAACATTTTCATAATTTTTTAAAAATTTAGTGTCACAAAAATGCCTATTTTGGAAGAGTAGATATAATGAAAGTGATTCCAAATAATTTATTTTATGAATGGCCAGTGTTCTTCTTGCCCTGATTCATGGCTATCCTATACTGGCTGGTTTATGGGATGAATTCTAGGATACCAAATAGGAAAAATACAGACAACACTGGCATTTTATATTAAAGGTGGAAAAACTGAAGAAGGCCACAAACCTTCCCAGATCTTTTAGTAGTATGGTAACCCTTCTTCCTGAGTTATTGATAGATTAGCCTTTTACCCTGATTGAAATAATAGGCAACTTTTGTGTGTTCATTATGTTTTGGAGCTCACCTTTAGAGGTGACTTCTTGTGAAGAAGGTAAGTAATGGAAGGAGTTCTGAACATGAAATCAAAAGACCAAGTGTGAGTTCTAACTCTTGTTGGTGTGACTTTGAGCAAATCACATAATTTCTCTGAGCCTTAGTTGTTCAACAAAATGGAAGTAATATTGCCTTTATCAGAATATTCTTAAGAAATAATGCTATTGACAGTAGTGGGAATCTGCCTGGGGGAGGGCACACCTCATCAACAAGTGTACCTGCATAATGAATATTTATATACCTAACCCTGAATTGTACTCCACAATTTTAAAATAAAAAAGCTTAAAAATTAAAAAAATAAAAATAAATTTAAAAAGAAATAATGCTATATAGTAAAATATTTTCCACTATAAAACATGTATATAAATATTAATGTGTGGTCATTGGTGATTTACAAGCATTTATCTTTCTTTATCTCAGAGAATAATTTTTGGTTATGATTAAAATGTGTAAATATTAAAGGAATAGGAAACAAAATATGTTACTTTGGCAATCCTTGTGGAATATGGCACTGTGTCTGTTGAGCATGACCATCATCACAGGGCCCTTTCCTGATACAATTTCCACTGGTGAACCTCTTTCCATATGGTACTGATTTGGGTTTGGGTATTCTTGCTGTGACACTGATCACAGGGTTTGAGTTGGCTGATTGGGCTACATAGTTGGGTGTCCTTTTTCTCTTTCACTAAACTATTCATACACATCCCTCCCCAAGCTGAAGAAGACATCAAAGAAGATCACAGACACCAGGGGACAATGCACTGATTCTTATGATTGGATGAGATTTGATAGTTGTTCAGTGTGTGTTAAAACATAACTTTCACAACCAACATGGAAAAGGTCAATTTAAGAGTGTCCAGTAAACCAACTTCAGTCTCCTTGGAATTTTAGTAATATACAATGGTAGATTAACTATAAAGTATTATAAAATTAGCTGTTCCCTTGTCATATAAATCTTGGGAACTCCTTGTAGCATATAAAATCAAGTCTGGGAGAAGGAATAAGAATGTCCTTTGTGGAAGTAAAACCAAATGTAACTCAACCCGTGCCTAGGTGGGAGTCATCATGCTAATTTATTTCCCTGGATGAGTTTGAAAGTGTAGTGAGAACTGAGAAGGCGGGGACAAAGCATTTTTCCTGCCCTTGCTTCTTACTAAGGTGATATATAGAAGCCGGGCTCAGTGGCTCAACCTGTAATCCCAGCACTTTGGGAGGCCGAGGCGAGTGGATCTCCTGAGCCCGCGGTTTCAAGACCAGCCTGGGCAACTTGGCGAGACCTCATCTCTACAATAAATCAAAAACTAGCCAGGCGTGGTAGCATGCGCCTGTAGTTCTGGCTACTTGGAAGGTTGAGGCGGAAGGATCCCTGGAGCCCAGCAGGTCGAGGCTGCAATGGCCGGGAGCGTGCCACCGCACTCCAGCCTGGGTGACAGAGTGAGACTCCATCTAAAAAAAAAAAAAAGGTGATATTGAAGGAATGAGGTGGGGTATGCACCATGTTGCTTCTGTATTTCCTGTTTTCCTGTTAACCCTCAGCTTAGTCATGCCTACTTGACCCACGGTTCTATGTTTAATTGTGATATAAATTTAGTACACTCATCATTTTGTTATAGTAGCAGAAGAACAGCATCTTTCAAAAGGAGAAACTTGCAGCACTTTTTGGTTTCTTTTTAAGACTACCAATACAAGCAGGAAAAGATGTAGAAGAGTTAGTATGACTTTTGAAATGACTCAAAAGAGGGAAATGGTTTCCAGTATTGGTCTGAGTACTAGTTCCAGACTACAGGAGTTTTCACCAGTCCATTACAAAATGAGAAAAAAAGTAAAATATAGTGGCTTTCTCATAAAACATATTTTATTAATTCATAGGACTATACTTATTTATAAATGATTTTTTTTCTATTTTGGGTTAATAAATGACAGTTTTATGATATGATAAAAAGAGTAGACAGAAGTTATATAAGTTTTTTCTTTAGTTAAAAAATGACAAAACTGGCGGTCTTATTTTAGACCCTCTGAAATAACTTTTTAAAATTTTACTTGCCCACAAACTGAGGAACTATTGCCTAATGTACTGAATTGGAGAAAAGAGGGAAAAATCCCATCATCTGCCTCAGTTGATCATTAATCAACTGAGTGACTTTGAGAAATCACTTAACCTCTGCCATATTCCTATATTTGCAAAATGGAAACCACACTAAATTCTATCTGGTTGTTATGAAGTAAAATAAGGTTGCATATATTTAAGTGCTTAGAAACTAAAGAGAGCTCTGTAGAAGTCATCATTTTTTAATTTGCCATCAGCAAAAATGGTTAACTTTCAAAATTATTTGCAAAGATGTCAACAAAATCTGTAAACTTTTCTATTTATTAACTTTATGACTGTAATTGGCAAATATTTTTAAAAGAAAGTTATGTAGAGAATGGAATAGAATAGGATAGGATACAATACATATTATTTGGACAACTAGTGTCTTTCTAACAAGAAAATGAAATTCATCATCAAAATTTCTTGAGTTATTTTTGTCATTTTAAAGATACTTTGTCATATCTGTCCCTTCAGAAACAGCTACTCCCCAGAGGGACACATGTCCAGACTGTGCTTGGTCTGATAAAAAAACACATGCTTATTTCTAAGGGTCATTTGCACTGTAGAATGCATGGAGTTTAACACCAATCAAGTTTCTTTCACAGATCTCTTCCAATTTGAGAAGATTGATGAAGTTATAAGTTAACTGACCAAGCACAACACTAGTTTCATGAGCCATTGGCTTGATCCATTTTGGCATTTCTTTTAAGTTCTTGTCCTAGAATCTGTGAATAAAAAAGCAGCTATTTTTTCAGTTGCTATTAATAGTCAGATATGACTTTTAGCTTTGGAAATAGCCATTATGTTTGAGGTCAGCGACTTAATACTTAAAACTCTGGGTCATCTGCTCTTTATTCTGAAATTATGATTCTTTTCTCTGAAATAAATATCCCAGAATTACAAAACTAATGGAAGCTGTAAGATTAACAGAGGAATAGACTGAAATAGAAAACATGCAAGGGTCACTCTTAACTCTTACTGTATAAACAAGTAGTTTAAGACTCTCATGACTATCCCACCTGTACTCTAGATGGACTCCATGTACCGGGCAGAGCATCTCTGGAAACATGAGAGTTTGTCCATAGTCAGCAGCCTCATGTCTTTGAATTGTGATCTGTACCATTTATTGATCTTGCTCCTAGCATCCCTGGGCACCAAGCCTTA
This sequence comes from Carlito syrichta, assembly GCF_000164805.1. Taxonomy (NCBI): domain Eukaryota; kingdom Metazoa; phylum Chordata; class Mammalia; order Primates; family Tarsiidae; genus Carlito; species Carlito syrichta. The sequence goes on along the minus strand of NW_007228925.1, from coordinate 1,388 downwards.
AGAGCTGGCACCCCTTCTCTCAGTAGTGACTACAGGCCACCTAGCCCAGACTTCCCACGCGGCCATTGATTTCTCTATGACAGGGTGCTAAACTTCTGCCAGCCTTCCTGTGGTGATGAAGAGGTGTTCTGTCCTTCACCCAGGGCCTTGTAAGGTTTAGTGACTGAATATACGTAGAAATAATTCAGTATTTATTGAACACTTAATATGGGCCATGCACTGTTCTCAGTATTTTATATTCATTATCTCTTTAATCATCATTGCAACCCTCTGCAATAATTATTCTTTTCTCATTTTACAGATTAGAAAAAAAGGTACAGAGAGATTAAGTAATTTGTCCACACTTACAAACCTAGAGAAAAGTGAGACCGTCTGGTTCCGTGCTTTTAGCCAATAGATCACACTGAGATATGAATGGGCTTCCCATTCCTGGATTTTCCTAAGTGATCTGTTGTATCAGAATATGTCATGTTCTCTCATCTATTGATTTCCTTTTTACATAACTTTTTTAAAAATTGACCGTTGACTACTATGTAACACGTGTTGAGCATACAATGGTGAACAAGACAGTTAAGGGACCTGTTCCCATGCACCTTATAATATCGGATAAAGACAGGCATGATGAGACAGGCATTTTTTCAATTAATGCATTCATGGGTACGACCATTTCAGATAGTGGTAAATGAGCAAAATATTAAAGAGAACTGATGAAGGTTACCTTAGGTTGGCTAGTCAGGAAAGACCTCCAAGAGAAGGGCCCTGAGTCTTGACAGGTGATAAGATGCCATCAATAAGAAAATCTGAAACAGATGATTCCAGGAAGAAGGAAGAGCAAGCACAGGGGCTCTGGAATAAGAAGGTGTTTGGGATTTTCAAGCAACAGCAAAATGACCAGTATGGCTAGAGTGAAGTGAGCAAGGGGTCAGGGTACATGATTAGGGCAGAGCCAGGTAGGATGCAGGTTTTGTGGGGCCATGATGCCCAGGAAGGAACCTGGATTTTATTCCAAGAAGGGTGTGATGTTGTTAAAGGACTTTCAGCAGGCAGGTGACCTGATCTGAATTGTGGATAACAGAGATTGTAGGGGTGGCGGGGCAGAGGAGTGGAAGCAAGAGTTGTGTTAAGTTTGTTGCAGGCCAGGCGCAGTTGCTCACACCTAATCCCAGCACTTTGGGAGGCCGAGGTAGGGAGGATTGCTTGAGCCTAGGAATTCAAGACCGCATCTCTACAAAAAAATTAAAAAATTAGCCAAGTATGATGGCACACACCTGTAATTTCAGCTGTAATACTTGGGAGGCTGAGGTGGAAGGATTGCCTGAGCACAGGGGGTCAAGGCAGCAGTGAGCCCTGATCATGCCACTTCTTTTCAGCCTGTGCAACAAAGTAAG
>NW_007228924.1:0-3269 GCF_000164805.1 Carlito syrichta | reverse complement strand
TGTAAAATGAAGGTGTGTTACAGAGAACAAAGAGAAGGTTCCGATTTATTTATCTATTTATTTATTTATTTATAGATCAGAAATTATAGTTTATATAGAAAGTAAATTAGAGAGAGAGAAAGAGGAAATTCACCTCCCCAAGGTAGGGAAGAAAGCCAAAGCCAGGAAACATGGAGACAGCCATAACTCAAAGAGCACATGGCCACACCAGAGTCTAGTAAGGCAATGAACAAGGTTCAAATTTGTAGTGAAAGATCTCTCCACTTCTACCCAGGTTCCCAATCAGACCTGTTTATGCAAATGAGGGATTCAAATATGCTTAGTTCCAGTTGGTTGATACAGGTGAACCTTGGTTAGTTAAGGCAGGTAAACTCTGATTGGTTGATTCTGGTGGTCTCTGAAAGTCCTGAAGTTGAATAGAAGTGTAGGTTATCAGTAAACTCAGAGTACTTATGTGACATCTAGCCAGCAACTCAATACTTGGCTCTATTTTACACTTAATCCCAATTAACCAGTGGGGATCCAGCTTGAAGAATTAGCTGTTTTAGTTCACATTTGTTTACAATACTTAGTTTCCTTATTGTGGTGATAATTCAGAGTGTTAGCAGTCCCTACCTTATACCTTTCTAATCTCTTCCATGTCACCTCTTATACCATCGTAATCAGTTTAGTGCCAGCCTAGACTTATTTTATTTTATTTATTTTTAATTTTAGGTTCAGGGGTACACATGTGTATTTGTTACATGGACATATTGTGTAGTAATGGGAATTGGGTCTCAGGTGGCCCATTCCCCAGCTAGTGAACATTGTACCCCATAGGTAGTTTCTGAAACTTCCCCCTTATTGGTGTCCCTGGTCTAATATTTCCATCTTTGTGCCCCTCATCCTCCACACTCAGTCAGAGCTAATTTCCACTGATGTTGCCTTCTTAGAATCTCTGGAATCTGACCCTTCTGGTATTCCTGGTTTAAGCTCCTTTTCTTTCATGCAGACTACTGCAGTTTCTCAGGAGCTTCACAATGCTGCCAGAGAGATATTCTAAAAACACAAAACTCTTAAGGCAAAATTCACCCCTTTCATGGCCTTTCTTTGTCACTTCATCTTCCACCAGCCTCCCTTACTGCACATCTGGCATATAAAACGTTTCAGAGTTTCTTGGTTGCGTGTCTTTTCCATGTCTCTTTGCAACTGCTTAGAATACCCTTCTGGTTCCCATAACTTTATTCTCTTTGACACTCACAGTGTCATCATCTCTTCTGTAAGATCTCTTCTTGAGACTCCCAGAGTTGAGCTTGTCCTCTTTTCTGCCTCCATAATGAGATACGACTTTACAGTAGTGTGTATCACATTGTAATAGAACCATCATGCCCTTCCTCTCCACTGGTCCATGAACTCTTTGAGAGCCAGGACTCCTCCTTAATATCGTCTTATTCATCTTTGTGAGTTCATCATCTGGTTTAATTTTTAACACATAGCTCACCATAGAGTTTGATGAGAGAATCACTGAATTTTTCTGAACATTGGGTAGTCTTTGCTGTGTTTTTATTTGAAGTTAAGCGTTGCAAATATTTGTGGTATCTTTTACTCAAGGTTACTTTGATTAAATCAGATTTGCTAATCACAGATTTTCCAGTGGCACAGAGATTAAGACCGTCTGTGCCACAATGTTAAGGCAAAATAGAGAGATATATCAATGTAAGACGAAGCGTTTTGTTCAAGTTCAAGAAGTAATAGGTTAGAGAAAAGATTGCTTATTTGACTTAAGAAATCAATATTAGAGCTTAGGTGCAATATATGGCTCTGTGTAGGGAAAACTAAAAAAATAATCTGGTTATAATTTTAGAAAAATGTCAGTGGGGTCAAATGTCCCCAGAATTGGTGCAGTGTGCTGTCAAGATAACAGCCTTAGGAAGATATCAGTAAAAAATGTAGGTTATTAAAACCAAACTGAGGTGATGAATTTTCCTTAATTTATAATGTAAAATTCTTCTTTGTGTAGTGCTGTCTACATGATATCCGATTTTCCATTATTAGAGGATTTAAAAGCCACTTTGGACTAAAGGTTATTTACATTTCTAATTTCTCACATTAAATGATGGGACATAACTTTAAATAGTAGTCTTCCAAACAAATTTTTATAAAGGCACAATCGTTTGTTAGCCTTCCAAATCCCTTTCCTGTTCATTCACATACTCAGGCCACTCACTCTCCTCTGTTTTTTCTTTTTTCATGTGCTCTATTCTCTTTGACTCCAGGTAGCAGAAATACCCAGCCTTTTGGAGATTCTTCTTGTTATCAGAGCATCTGAGAATCTGCCAGAAGGGCAAGCATCCAACTATCTACACAGAAACACACGTACAACAGGGGTGCATTTTTAAAAAGCTTTTTACTAATATATAACATATATTCAAAAAATGCTTAAATCATAAGTAGATATTTTGATGAATCTTCACAAATGAAATTGACTTCGTTAACCAGCAGTCAGATCAAGAAATAACCTGTCCAGGCATGGTGGCTTCTGCCTATAATCTTAGCACTTTGGGAGGCCAAGGCGAGAGGATTGCATGAACCCAGGAGTTTGAGACCAGCCTGGGCAACTTGACAAGACTTCATCTCTACAGTAAATAAAAAAATTAACCAGACGTAGTGGTGGGTGCCTGCAGTCCCAGCTACTCAGAAGGCTAGGCAGAAGGATGACTGGAACCTAGGAGTTCAAGGCTGTGGTGAGTCATGATCATGCCACTGCACTCCAGTCTGGGTGACAGAGACTCTGACTCAAAAAAACAAACTAACAAGCAAACAAACAAACAAACAAACAAACCCTGTTCAGTAACTCGGAAGCTCCTCCCCCTCCACCCTTCCAGACATCACCCTAGGAAGGAAACCCTTATCCTGACTTCTCTCATAAGTGAGTTTTTCTTGTTTCTAAACTTTGAAAAATACATATCATATGCTCTGTTGTAACCCTTTATGGTTGGCTACCTTCATTCAAAATTCCGTAGGTGAGATTCATCTCTTGTGTTGCACATAACAATAGTTTGTTATTCTCATAGCAGCATGGTATTTTACTATGTAACTCTACTCCATTTATGCATTCCACAGGTGATGGACTTTTTGTGTTGTTTCCATTTTTGGAGCTTGAATGAGCAATGCATAAACATTTTTCTATTTTTCTTTGTTGAACATATGCATATCTGTTGAATTACATGATATACGTATTTAGTGGATATTAAAGTGTTCTAAAGTGATTGTACCAGTTCACATTCCCA
>NW_007228923.1:0-10139 GCF_000164805.1 Carlito syrichta | reverse complement strand
GTGGCCACTGCACTCCAGTCTAGGTGACAGAGTGAGACTCCAACTCAAAAAAAAAAAAAATCACAGTTTCAGTTTCTTCATGTGTAAAATACAGCCAATACCACTTACTCTGTGTAGAGTTGTGTGAATGAGCTCTAAACTTAAATACCTAAACACAGCACACTGGGTATAATGAGTACTAGAAAAAACAGATTATACTCATATATCCCAATTCCTGTTTTTAAATCTAACTTCATGAGTCGAATGTTACAATTCTAAGCAGCAATTACAGAGCACTTTTTTTTCCTTTTGTTTTAACAATTAGACATTTATTTAGGCATTTTTGTTCCCATCACAAAAATTAAAGAATTTTCAGTACAAATGTTTTTGTTAAATTTTTTAATCATATTCTTAAACTTTTTAAAATGGAGTTGCTGACTCTTGTAGAAATAATTGGGTGCAATGGCTCACACCTGTAATCTCAACACTTTGGGAGACAGAGGTGAGACAATTGCCTCGGTGATGTTGATGAGACCTCGTATCTACAATTTAAAACAATTAGCTGGGCATGGTGGCGCACACCTGTGATTCCAGCTATTTGGAATGCTGAGGAGGAAGGATCCATCACCTGAGCCCAGCAAGTCAAGGTTGCAGTGTCAGTGAGAGCACCTGTCACTTCACTTCAGCCTGGGAGACAGAGACAATGACTCAGAAAAGAAAAAGAATTCATAAAAAGGCAATTACTTTGAGATCAACACAATGAAAGATGATGTTTAACCATACATCTGTATAGACTTGTCCTGCATGGTATAAAAAATGTTTTCTTTTGAAAAAATGCTTACCCTGAGCTGCCGCCCACCTCCTTCCACCACCCTCCTTCATTCTTGCCTTGTCTGGCTGCAGGCCACCACTGAAGTTGCTCCTGGCCAGCCCGGGGACGCACACAGCACGTGGAACCTGAGCTACTGATGGTGGGGCTGGATTGACGCAAGGAGGCAGCAGTGACAGAGATGGCCCAGCCTCCCACAGAACCCTGGCTGCTCCAGCAGGGCGGCCACAAAGGAGACAGCGCTGGAGTGGCCAGTGAGCGGCCCAGAGCGAGGTGGGTGGGCGATGGTGATGGGGAGCTCAGAGTAGTGAGTGGTGTAATCAGGATGGGGGTTACCAGATGTGACAGAAATATCCTCGGATCTTGGTATTTGAACTTAGGAGTTATCTTTGTTCTGAACCTTTAAACCACTGTAGATATGGACAAAGAAGAGAGGGAGACTATCAATTAGTGTCAAGAAGCTGAAATGGAGATTTACGGTTATAACATATGAGTTGAAGGAAGTTTGCTACCGTTTCCTTAGGTGTGATTTGCACTGGCAGGTTTCTCCTCCTCCTCCTGCATTGGATGCCCAAGTGGCTGGTGAAAGCAACTTGTATTCGAGCTGCAATTAATGACTGTGAAGTGGTGCTGCTGAGGACTACTGATGAATTCAAAATGTGGTTTTGTGCAAAAATTCACTTTCTTTCTCTGGAAAGTCATCCATTTTCAAATCATAAATCTATGGCTCATAAGGTTGCAAACTGCCATGCTGTTCATTTTTGCGAATCCAACTGTAGAGAATGAGTATGAGATGAGTAAATATTCACAGACTCAGTCACAACAGATTCGCCATTTCACCTACCATAGTGTAAAATATTTCCGGAATGATACCATTCACAATTTTGGTTTCTTAAAATAATTACTTTATGGAGTAAATGAAATTATGGTGAAAGTGCCTTCTGTTTCTAAGCTTTTAATTAAAGAAGTTCTTGGCCAGGCTCAGTGGCTCAGCCTGTAATCACATGACTTTGAGAGGCAGTGGTGAGTGAATTGCCTGAGCCCGCAGGTTGGATACCAGTCAGGCAAACTGGTGAGATCTCGTCTCTACAATAAATAAAAAAATTAGGCAGGTGTGGTAGTACACACCTGTAGTTCTGGCTACTTGGAAGGCTGAGATGGAAGGATTGCTGGAGCCCAGCAGGTCAATGCTCTGGTGGCCGTGAGTGTGCCACTTCACTGCAGTCTGAGCAACAAGAGTGAGACTACACCTCAAAAAAAAAAAAAAAAAGAGATTCTTAACCTATTTTACATTTTACATTTTCCTGCCATTCAGTGTTATACTGGAAACTGGTGAATACTATTCCTATCTCTAGCTATTGTGATTATGTCTATAGAATCAATTGTAAAGTGATTGCCAGAAAGCAATGTACCGTGTTACATCATATGGTGACAGCTTACAGTACTCTGAGAGTTTCAGTTTGTAGAGTAACAAAGAAATAGAAGAGATCTTGTTGTTCTTGTCCCTGAAGATATCATGGTCATTCCATTAAATGGGACAATAATGCCTTGTGATGCAGTACTTATTAATGGCACCTGCATTGTGCCATCAGACTTGTTTCTACAATGGAGAACATGTCAAAGCCATAGTAGTTAGAACAGGATTTAGTACTTCCAAAGGACAGCTTACTCTTTCCATATTGTACCCAAACCAACCGATTTAAAACTCAACAGAGATGCCCACTTGTTTCTTCTGTGTCTTGTGGCAGTGGCAGGCTTTGGGTTTATCTACACTATTATCTATAGCATTTTAAATGAGGTCAAAGTTGGGGTAATTATTGAATCTCTTGCTTTCATTACAATTACTGTACCACCTGCACTTCCTGCTACAATGACTGCTGGTATTGTGTACGCTCAGAGAAGACAAAAAAAAAATTGACGTTTTTTCTATTAGTCCCCAAAGTGTAAATATCTGTGGACAGCTGAATTTTGTTTGCTTTAATAAGACTGGAACTCTTACTGAAGATAGCTTTGATCTTTGGGGGATCAATGAGTGGAAAATATATAACAAGAAGAAAATGTTTGCAATGAGATGTTGTCCAAGTCCCAGTTTGTTGCGAGTATGGCTACTTGTCATTCACCTACAAAAATTGAAGGAGTGCTTTCTGGTGACTCACTTGATTTGAAACTATTTGAAGTCATTGGGTGGATTCTGGAAGAAATGGAGAAAAAGCACTTCAACATCAAATGATGCCCACGGTGGTTCATCCTCCCAAAAAACTGCTTCCTGAGTCTACTCCTGCAGAAAACCAAGAAGTAGAGCTGTTTGAATTTCCAGCTATTTATGAGATAGAAATTTTTCACCAGTTACCATTTTCTTCTGCTTTACCAGGGTGCTAGCAGATAAGACAGATGCTTACATGAAAGGAGCACTAGAGGTAATTTCCAGTCTTTGTAAACCTGAAACTCTTCCTGTTGATTTCAAAAAGGTTTTGGAAGACTTCACTAAACAGGGCTTTCATGTGATTGCTTTTGCACACAGAAAATTGGAGTCAAAACTGACATGGGATGAAGTAAAAAATAGTAGCAGAGATGGCACCTGAAAACAACATGGATTTTATGAGATTAATTGAAATGCAGAACAAATTAAAGCAAGAAATCCCAGCAGTATGCAAAGATTTGCATGAAGTCAATATTCACACTGTCATGGTCACAGGTGATAATATGTTGACTGCTGTCTGTGTGACCAGAGATTTTGGAATGATTCTACCTCAGGATAGAGTTATTATTGCTGAAGTATTGCCTCTAAAGGGTGGAAAAGTTGCCAAGATAAATTAGCATTATGCAGACTCCCTAACACAGTGCAGTAACTCATCAGCAATTGACTCAGAGGCTATTCTCATTAAATTGGTCCATGATGGCTTAGAGGACATTTAGGTGACTCATTATCATTTTGCAATGAGTGGAAAGTCATTTTCAATGATAGAAGAGCATTTTCAAGGTCTTGTTTCTAAGTTGATCTTTCATGGCACTATGTTTGCTCATATGGCACCTGATCAGAAGACCCAGTTGGAAAAGCATTACAAAAAGTTGATTACTTTGTTGGGATGTGTGGTGGTGGCACAAATGATTGTGGTGTTTTGAAGAGGGCACATGGAGGCATTTCCTTGTCAGAACTTGAGGCTTCAGTGGCATTTCCCTTTATCTCTAAAACTTCCAGTATTTCTTGTGTGCCAAACCTTATCAGGGAAAGTCATGCTGTTTTAATAACTTCCTTCTCTGTGTTTAAATGTACAGCATTATCCAGTACTTCAGTGTTACTCATCTGTATTCTACCTTAAGTAACCTAGGAGACTTCCAGTTTCTCTTCATTGAACTTGCAATCATTTTGGTACTGATATTTACAATGAGTTTAAATCATGCCTGGAAGAAACTTGTGGCACAAAGACCACCTCCAGGTCTTATATCTGGGGCACTTCTCTTCTCCATTTTGTCTCAGATTATCATCTGCATTGAGACTTTGCGGGGGGGCAACCTTGGTTTAAAATGTGGTATCCGCATTCAAATGCTTGTAATACAAGAAGCTTGTATTGGAATTCTGAACACTTACACAATGAAACCAAACTTGATGAATGTAATATACAAAATTACAAAAATACCACAATGTTTTGTTAGTTTGTTTGTTTTGAGTTGGAGTATCACTCTGTCACTCAGACTGGAGTACAGTGGCTGCTCCCGGCCACTGTAGCCTCGACCTGCTGGGCTCCGGCAATCCTTTCACCTCAGTCTTCCAAGTAGCTGGAACTACAGGAGTGCACTACCACACCTGGCTAATTTTTTTGATTTACTGTAGAGGTGAGGTCTCACCAAGTTGCCCAGGTGGGTCTCGAACCCACAGACTCAGGCAATCCAAAGCACTGGGATTACAGGCTGAGCCACCAAGCCTGGCTTCCATAGTGTTTTTTTGGTTGTTTGTTTGTTCATAATATTCCTTTATTATCTTTTCCTTTTTTTAATCAATAATCAATATTTTTTATTATGGTTTTCTGGGGTACAGTTAAGGGTTAGGTATACAAATACGTTTAATTCAGGCACCCTGTTGATAAGAGGTGTTTCCACGTCCCCAGACAGATATTTGCTACCGTTAATCCCACCTGCCCCCCCATAGCTACCCACTACTGTCAGTCATTTTCTTATACTATTACGTTGGACATTAAAGGTCCATTATATGAGAGAGAACATGTGATAGTCGGATCTTTGTTTCTGTGAGAGGTCACTCAGTATTATAGACACTAGTTCCATCCAGGTTGCTGCAAAATTCATGATTTTGTTCCTTTTTGTGGCTGAGTAGTATTCCATCATGTATATGTACCACATTTTTTAAATCCAGTCCTCTTTTGATGGGCAGCATGGTTGCTTCCAGGTTCTTGCTATTGTAAACAATGCTGCGATAAACATACGTGTGCAGGTATCTTTTTTATAGAGTGATTTGACTTCTTCAGGATATATTCCCCATAGGGGGATTGCAGGCTCATATGGGAGGTCAATATTTAGAGCTTTTAGGAATCGCCACACTGCTTTCCACAGAGGTTGCACTAGTTTACACTCCCACCAACAGTGTAGAAGTGTTCCCTTTTCACCACACCCTATCCAGCAACTGTTATTTTTTGTTATTGATAACTGCCATTCTGACTGGAGTTAGGTGGTATCTCAGTGTGGTTTTGATTTGCATCTCCCTGATGATTAGTGAGGTTGAACATTTCTTCATGTGTCTGTTGGCTGCTCAGATGTCTTCCATTGTGAAGTGTCTGTTCATATCTTTTACCCATTTTATACTGGGGTTGTTTGTTTTTTTCTTTTCAGCACGTTTGAGTTCCTTGTGGATCCAAGATATTAAGCCTTTGTTGGGCCTGGTGTTGGCAAATACTTTTTCTCAGTCTGTAGGCTGTCTCCCTGCTCTCTTGATGGTTTCTTTGGCTTTGCAGAAGCTTGTCAGTTTAATGAGGTCCCACTTGTCTATCTTCTCTCTTATGACCTGTGGGTTTCGGGTTTTGTTCAGGAATTGGATGCCAGTTCCAATTTCCATGAGGGTATGTCCTTAATTTTCTAAGATTCTTATGGTTTGAGGTTTTACATTTAGGTCTCTGATCCATTTGGAGTTAACCTTTGTGCATGGGGATAGATAGGGGTCCTGTTTCAATCTTCTGCATGTGGTCAGCCAGTTTTCCCAGCACCATTTACTGAATAGGTTCTCCTCTCTTCAGTGGTAGGTGGTGGAGGCTTTGTCAAAGATGAGTTGGTTGAGAAATTGAGGTTTTGCTTCTGGAATCTCAATTCTATTCCATTGATCTATATGCCTGTTCCTGTACCAATACCAAGCTGTTTTGATGATTGTAGCTTTATAGTAAAGTTTAAAGTCTGGTAATGTGATACCACCTGCTTTGTTTTTTTTTGCTGAGGATTGTTCTGGCAATTCTTGGACGTTTGTATTTCCATGAATTCCTGTGTTGTTTTTCTAGGTCTGAGAAGAATGTTGCTGGCAATTTGATGGGTATTCCACTGAATCTATAGATTGCCTTAGGTAAGATGGACATCTTCACAATGTTGATTCTTCCAATCCATGAACATGGTATATTTTTCCACTTGTTTGTGTCATCTTTGATTTCTTTGAGCAGTGTTTTGTAATTTTCATTGTAAAGGTCTTAAAAGTCTGGTTAGGAAGATGCAAAGGTATTTCACTTTTTTGTGGCTATTGTGAATGGAATTGTGGTTTTTATTTGGGTTTCTGTTTGTTTATTATTGGTGTAAAGAAATGTAATTGTCTTTTGCACATTTATTTTATACGCTGAGACTTTGCCAAAGGCCTTTATCAGTGTAAGGAGGTTTTTGATAGATTCTCTTTCAAGGTACACTATCATGTCATCTGCAAAGAGAGATAACTTGACTTCCTCTTTTCCTATGTGGATACTCCTGATTGACTTCTCTTCTCTGATTGCCCGAGCCAGGACTTCCAATACTATATTGAACAGGAGGGATGAGAGTGGGCATCCTTGTCTTGTTCCAGTTTTTAGGGGAAATGGTTCCAATTTTTGTCCATTTAGGAGTATGCTGGCTATGGGGTTCTTGTAAATGGCTTTTACTATTTTGAGGTATGTTACCCGTATGCCTAGATGTTTGAGGGTTTTTATCAAGAAGGGATGCTGGATTTTATCAAAAGCATTTTCTGCAGCTAATGATATAATCATGTGGTTTTTGTTTTGACATCTGTTGATATATTTAATTACATTTATGGTTTTATGAATGTTGAACCAGTCTTGCATCCCAGGTATGAAGCCTACTTAGTCATGATGAATGATTTTTGAGATGTGTTGTTGAATCTGGTTTGCTAGGATCTTGTTGAGGATTTTAGCATCTATGTTCATCAAAGATATTGGCCGGTAGTTCTCCTTGTTTGTTGAGTCTTTACCTGGCTTGGGTATCAATGTGATGTTAGCTTCATAAAATGATTTGGGGAGTGTTCCATCTTTTTCAATCGCCTGGAATACCTTCAGTAGGACTGGTATCAGCTCCTCCTTAAATGTCTTGTAGAATTCTACTGGTAAGCCATCTGGATCAGAGCTTTTTCTTGTAGGTAGTTTTCTTATTACATAGTCAATTTCCTTGATTGTTATTGGTCTATTTAGGGTCTCAATTTCTTCTTGTTTCAACCTAGGCAGGTTGTGTGATGTCAGAAAGTCCTCCATGTCCTTAAAGTTTTCAAGTTTGTTTCCATACAAGTGTACGTAGTAGTCTCTAATGATCTTTTGTATTTATTCAGGGTCAGATGTGACTTCATTTTTGTGTTTCTGATTGTGCCTATTTGGGTTGTTTCTTTCTTTTTCTTGGTCAGTCTAGCTAGGGGACCATCGATCTTGTTTATCCTTTCGAAGAACCAGCTTTTTGTTTCATTGATTTTTTTGTATTATCTTTTTGTCTTCTATATCCTGGATTTGGGTTTTTATTTTATTGATCTAGATTCTTCTGCCAAAATTAGGGCTTTTGTGGTCTTGCTTTTCCACCTCCCTTAGGTGGCTTGTTAGGCTGTTAATTTGTGATCCTTCCATTTTCTTCATGTGTGTTTGTAGGGATATTAATTCCCCTCTTACCACAGCTTTCATGGCATCCTAGAGATTTTGGTAAGATGTTTCTTCATTTTCATTTGTTTCCAGGTATCTTTTGACCTCTGTTTTGATTTCATCATTGACCCAGGAGTTGTTTAGCATCATGCTGTTTAGTGTCCATGTCTTTGTGGGTTTTGGGGGGACCTTGTTGGTGTTCATTTTATTTTTATTCCACTGTGGTCTGAGAAGTTGCATGGTAAAATTTCAGTCCTTTTATATTTGCTTATGCTTGATTTATGGATTGGGTATCTGGGAAAGATTTCAATTCTCCCTCACTGATAAAGCTTAACTTGGCTGGGTAGGTTATTCTTGGTTGAAATTGTTTATCTGTTAGGACTTTGAAGATAGGGCTCCAAGCTCTCCTAGCCTGCAGGGTTTCTGTAGATAAATCTGCTGCTATTCTAATTGGTCTTCCATGGTAGGTGATCTGGCCTTTTTCTCTTGCTGCCTTTAGGATTTTTTCTTTTATGCCTACTTTGTTTAGGTGAATTATTATGTGTCTAGGAGTTGGTCTTCTCATTTGTTGTTTTGCAAGGGTTCTCTGAATCTCTTCTGTTTGAATTTTTGCATCACTGATTAGATAAGGTAAGTTTTCTTGAATGATTTCATGAAAAGTTTGTTCCAGTGTTGTCTCTGTCTCTATTTCTGCCTCAGGAAGGCCAATTACTCTTAGGTTCACTCTCTTGAATTAATCCCTCATCACTTTAAGGTTTTGTTCTGTCTTTTTCAGCTTACTTTCTGTGTTTTTAAGTGTTTGGGTTAGTTGTATATTTTGGTCCTCAAGCTCTGAGATTCTTTCTTCTGCTTGGGTAATTTTGCTTTCCATGCTTATCAGTTTGTTATTTATTTCATTCACAGTATTCTTTATTACTATCTCAGATATAAGCTCCTTTCTAGTTTCTTCTTGTCTCTCTTCAATTCTTTTTAATCTCTCCATTAATGTGTGATATCTAGGTTTGTAGTTTGAGACCAGTCATCTGAGGGCTCTTCATTGTTTGCATTCTAAACTCTGTTTTCTCAGTGTCTGCCCTCTCAGGGGTCTGGGAGAGACCCATATTCTTCTTTTGGTTTTTCTTCATTTGTGCAGATTTTTCTCTTTCCCCCTTTCCCTCCCCTTCTTTAGTTCTGTTTTTCAGAGAAGGTGGGGTTGCTTTTGTTTCACTTGTGCAATCTCCTGTCTTCCTTGTGAGGGTCTTCTGGCTTTGTTCACTTTTGAGGTTGGAGTGTGGGTTGTGGGCTGTACTTTTTGAAGTTTTGAGGTTTAATTGAGGGGAGAGCTGGGATTCAGAATCTATATGCTGATTCCAGCATCCACCAACAAGTGTATGAGCACACTGGAACCTATTTCCCACTGCCTTACAATCTGTCTGTGCAGCAGCATGTAGGTTTGGTCTCTGGATCAAAAGGAGGTACAAAAGAGGAAAATAAAGGGGGGGTCAATAGGAAGTTAGAAAGAGAGAAGAGTGAGAGGGAAAACAGACATACATGCCAACTAACAAGTGAAAAAGAGACACAAGGCCAGAGAGAAGTAAAAAAAATAATGCAAGAAAAATTCCCTAAAGAATACTGGTAGATACATAGAGACAGACTAATGAAATCATGAAACAGATATTGTAAGTCAGATAGCAAACAAAAGTGAGCAAAACAAACAGTCAAAATGATAAAATCAAAAATCAAAATAAGAGATCAGGCTAGCTCTGAAATCTTTCCTGAGTGTCTAAAGTCTCTTCAGCTCTGATCTCCAGCCTCTCCCCTTTGTTTTCATTGCAGGCAGCTAGATTTACTTGCAGTTTGGGTTTGTTTTTTTAGCCTGCTGCCTGGGAGGTCTGCGTCACTTAGTTGCCTTTGTCTGATTCAGGTAGGGGAGGGGTTTTGTTTCCTGTTTAGCAACGTTACCTTAGGAACCAAGGTAGACACTGCTGATAAGTGGGTGGGGCAATGCAAATCTCTGCCTGGAGAATGGCTGAGGGGGCAGCTTCACTTTCACGAATCTTTTCTCTCCACTCGTCTGAGTCCCTGTTTGATCCACTATGGTGAACTGTGATGGTGTGGGAGGCACCGGAAAACAGCTAACAGCTGGTCATTGGATCTGGGATGCCACCAGCAGGTTGGGGTGGAGGAGGGGGTCAGGAGTTCCCTCCTCTGGAGCTGAGAGCCTCCGATCAGCACCTCCTTAAGATATGCTGTTCCCT
>NW_007228922.1:0-2929 GCF_000164805.1 Carlito syrichta | reverse complement strand
AGGTGGAAATAAAAGACACTCGGGATACCAAAAAAGTAGAGGAAGGGAGGGAGACAAGAGTCTTAAAGCTACCTGTTGGGTTTACAATGTTCACTATTTGAGGAATGGAACACCGGAATACCAATCCCCATCTACGTGCAGCATGCCCATGTTACAAACATGCATTTGTACACCCAAATCCAAAATTTAAAAATTCAAGCAAATACATGAAAAAAAAAGAAAGAAAGGAAGAGAATAGAAAAAGAACTATCTAAGCACTATCAAAAGATAGCCAGTATAGGTATACTGATACATATAGACATGATTAAGATATGAAACATTATTAGGAAAAGAGAGATCCATTTATAATGATACATGGTTTCACGTGAGAGAAAGATATAATGATTCTTAACATGCATGTACAGCCTGAAAATATATGTTTCAAAATAACTAAAAGAAGATGTATTAGTCTAAACTAAATTTAATGACCACAATTCAAAAGAAAGTCAAATCTTTTTCCTAGATCAAGTTGCTTGTTGTTTTAATCTTAAGAAGGTATACATTTGGTTATATGGACTAATCAGTTATAGCTGAGTACTGAATACTCAGTACCAGTCCCGAGACTGAACACACACACCTACAATTAGGTCACTGATAGAATTCAAGAGCAGTTTTCTATAAGAAAAAGTTGCTGATCCCATACAAAAGAAAAGTGTACTAATATAGGTTGAATTGTCCCCCCACGACACACAAAAAAAGATAGGTCGAAGTCCTAACCCCCAGTACTTCTGAATGTGATTCTATTTGGATATAGGACTGTTGCACATGTAATTAGCAAAAATGAAGTCATACTGGTGTAGTGTGGGCCCATAACCTAGTATGATTGGTGTCCTTATCACGAGACAGCCGCGTGAAGACAGAAAGAACCAAAAGCCGTGACGAATGCAGAGTTTGGAGTTATGCAGAAACATGATCAGATAATGTCAACAGAGACCCGTTTAACTGAAATATAAAACCAGAATTGTGGGGGATCTTCAATCATTTCAGATATTAACTCTAATTTGAGTGTTTTCTTCCTTTAGTATAGATGTGATAGAAAATGGGGTAAACGTTTATATAGTACCTTTATGTCCATAATTATCTTCTGTATTCAAAAATTTTCTTGTAAGCCTAGCAAACAATTCTATAAAACATTCACCCCTCCTAGGTCATATCCCCCTTAACCACTTTTTCTAGCTGTAGGGAGGATGGGTTCTACTTAAAGAGAAGTAAAAGGCATTTTAAAATAGCAGCTATGATCTGACTATTTACATGTTAGGTCACTCTGGCCATTAAAGCTTCCTCTAATGAGTAAAGTAGCTACTGTTAATTATTCCTTTCAATTATGGCATTAGAAACATCGACTTCTTAAATGATGCTGTTATCTGGAAGAGTTGCCTGTCGACCAACTTAGCCAATACAACTTCCAGGTTGAAGAGGGAGAAGTAACCGGTTTATTTGTATGCTTATTTAATGTGTATTTCTCCTTATTCCAGGAGATATTTTAAATGATTGAAGATTGTGCAGTTATCTCCACCACAGACTAGATACATGAACTTTGGCTAAATCCAGTTTACTCATCTTCAATGGGAAAAAAAAAGCCCTATCAGAGAATTGCTTAAAATTGAAAGATGAATTTTATATGGAATTAGTTGTACACAGTAAATACTACCTGAATGCTTTCGGTGTTATCTGTTTCCTTAGCTAGGACTAGGAGTCAAAGGAAAAAAAAAACCTGCAAAGGCTTTTGGGAAGGAAGATAGAATGAAATACTGGATACTGTCCAGCTTGGTGAAGACCACATGGAAGGCCCCGATCACCTGAAAAATAAATAAAAGAGACACAGAGACACAACCTTGACAATGTACAGCCACTTTGAAAGACAGTTTGACTGTTCTAACAAAGTTGAGTATAGCCTTACCATGTGATCCAACAATCATGCTCCCAAGTTAGCAAATTAGTTGAAAGCTTATGCTTACAAAACAATCTGTACATGGTAGTTCAGAGCTACTTTAGCCATAATTGTCCCCAATTGAAATCAACCAAGATGTCCTTTAACAGGCAAAAGTATAAACAAATTATGCTACACTCTTAAAATGGAATATTACTCAGTAATAGAAAGAAATGAACTACCAAGCCATCAAAAGGCTTCAAAGAAAAATAGAAGTGTATGTGACTAAGTGAAAGATGCCAACCTGTCAAGGCTAAATACCACATGACATTCTAGAAAAGGCAAAACTGGGGAGACAATAAAAAAGCTCAGGGGCTGCCAGGAATTCGGTGGAGAGAAACAGTATGAGTAGGTAGAATGAAGGGACTTTTTAGGATGATAAAACTATTCTGTATGATATTGCAGTGGGTGCATAAAATTACCAAAACCCATCGGACTGTAAAACACAAAGAATAAACTCTAATATAAAACATGGACAGCCAATAATTAGTATATTGATATCGCTCTATCAATTGGACCAAATTGATACAAGAAGTGTTAACAAATGCCCATGCAAAATGCTAACCATGAGTGGAATAGAGGGTGTGTATGAAAACTCTCTGTATTTCATGCTCATTATTTTCAGTAAACCTAAAACTGCTCTGGAAATAAAGTCTTAATGTAAAACAAACCAAACATGATGTACTTTTTAACTCTGGACTCACGGTCTGCCCTAGACACTGTCTGACACTACCCTTGAGACTTTCCATAATATCACATGATAATGTGTGCAGGTACTTTTTATTTATTAGATTTGCTTACTAATTTGTCCCAAAAGGGATTTAATTTCATTGGGTAATGAGGCCTGGATATCAGTCCCATCAAGTAAGCTATGTAGGGTCCTAGCTGGGCTCCAGCTGGGCTGATGGTCTGTCTGTTCCTCCAGAGGGTCTCCAGGGAAATAACCCCAGGGAATACCAT
>NW_007228921.1:0-2098 GCF_000164805.1 Carlito syrichta | reverse complement strand
CAGCATGCAAAGAGTTCCCATATAAGAGGTAATCACTTCCACCTGAGAAAATCAGGAAAGTGAAGGAAATATTTGACCAGATACGTGATCCAATCCCTGGAATCATTACTGGTCATGCTTTACTGTGGACTTTTCTTTAATTAGTCACCATGTACCCTATCATCAGTACCTGCAAACATGAGTAATTATGCCAAACGTTGTGTTTTGTTATATAACAATTTACAAGTAAGCCAAGTTTATAAGAGTAATCATATGCATGTGCACACATTCTTCCAATGTTAAGAACCTCAAACTTCTACAGTCTCATTCTTTTCCTTTTCTTTAACTAGCTAGTGACCTCATTGTCAAATATTCCTTTCTGATATAGTTTCCTCTGGCTTTTCTTTTATTTGCTTCCTTTAACCTGAATGTTTTGATGCAGTCTCTCCAGATTAGAGTGATCTGAATAAGAGGTTCTTAAATTATTCAGCATCCAGGTACTTCTTAATCCTATAATTCTGCTAGTTGCTAAGAAGAACCATTGTTTGTTCTAACTTTCAATATAATTGCAATTCCACAAAGAAACCAAAATAGAAAGTAAAATGATTTTGGCTAGCTCAGTGTATGCTTAAGTCTGGTTTTTAGGCTGCTCTATAGCCAAGCATTTCTGACAAGAGGCATTTGCCAAAAGCAGATTTTCATACAGTTTCCCAAGTTTTTAAAATTGAGTTTGAGGTTTTATTTCTTTATTTTTTTTTTCTTTTCCAAACTTAATGACTTGTGCTCAGCTTGAACATACTAGAAAATAAAATCAAAGTTAACATATATCATTGGAGACAGGCCTAAAAAGCTAATCCGAATGTTTGACATATTTTAGTTAGATAATCTGACGGAGAACATTCCTGGTCTTAATTAGATGCTTTAATTATGTCTTATTGGTAAAACGAATCTTTATTGATGAAAAGCAAAACTCAAATTCACCTTTCTCTTGTTGTAATTATTGATATATTTTCAAAGATAAGTCTTATTTGCTTATCCCTACACTGTTCACTTTTTTTTTAAAGCCTTTTGTGCTTGTTTGGGATGCCAGAGAAAATAGGTCAGATTTAAAAGGCACTTCACAGATGTAGTAATTTTTTTCTGATTATTAGTAATCATGGGAACTTTTTATAGAATATCTAAAATTTAAATGCAGTCTAGAGGAAGACAATATGTCTTTGTGTCTGTTGAGTGAAACCTCCTATTTCCCTTTGTTGTCTGAATGTATTTCACCCTTCTGTCAAAGTGTGTCCACTCTAACCTTTCCTTTCGCTCTGCTGGCATCTCTCCAGTCTCCAAAATACATGTTTGACTCTCATCTGACACCTTTATCTGATACAGTCACAACACTTCTTTGCATAATGAGCAGGCATTCCCTATCCATCAGAAAGGTAATTAAAAAAATGTTTAGATTTTTGTTTTCATAGACATAACAGTATAAATGCAACTTCTGCTCAATTAAGCGCCAGTGTCAGTGAGGGGGGAGGGGAGGTTTGGTTCTTTTAATAAGAGTGAGTGTTGTGCTTCTATCTTAAAACTGGAGATACAGGTTTGTGATTTTCCCTCCCCCCATGGAAATAAATCTTTAAATAAAGATGTCTTCATCTGAACTGACCAGCATTTATGAAAGCAAATCTGGTTGGGGCTCTGCTGCTTATGCTAAAGGAACGTTCCTCCTTATTACAATGGCATTTGCACATTTATAGGAAGAATAAAGAAAAAGATGCATGATACATGTGAAGGAGGCTTCTCTGCCATCCAGAGAAAGAAGAACTAAAAGGATTATAAAAGTTCAGATTAAAATGATATAAAATCTAGCATTTGGCTCCAACACTAGCGCCTTGGTCCTCTGGAGCTAATCTGTATGCACTCTGTGACCTCCTCGCAGCGAACCCTGCTAAATATATTATTCCCACGGGGGCTTTCACTGCTGCTTGGTGTCAGAAATCAATATGTATGAGGCGCGTGGATGGGAATTTCTAATAGATCTGCCTGGCCCTGTGCTGCTTTTCAATATCTGCCTTGGACTATTAGTGCCGGCTTGGTGCCTGTGAAATAACCGAGATAATCTTTTAAGGTG
>NW_007228920.1:0-1503 GCF_000164805.1 Carlito syrichta | reverse complement strand
TTAAAAAATAACAAATGTTTTTTCATAAACACACACACACACACACACACACACACACACACACACACACACAAAGGAGAGCTGAGCAGCCAAAGGTGAAACGGTAAGACAACTAAAAGCTAGCAACAGCAGAAAGCCACACCTGAAGTAGAAGTCTGGATTACTAGAGCCCAGGAGCCAAGGTCATCTGGAAAATAAATAAATCTGGAATTATAATAGGCCTGTCAGGAGAGAGTTGGAGACACCTAAATGAATGTGGATTGTGTCCTAAACACCAAATCTATCTAAAAGTCACTGTGAGAGGAACTGGGAAATGTGACCTGCAGTATCAACTTCTCTGTGATCCAGACCAGGTCATCTCCTTATGAGAAAGATATCTGAAGGCAAACAGGCTCAGGACTGATACAAAAACAAAGCATTTGGATCGATACCTGACATAAGTGCCATACAAATTTGACTATTAAGATAGCACTGTGATGACATATATTGACCACTTTCTATGCACCAGGCATGCACTAAACACTTTACTTGCATTATCTCAACAATAAACTCAAGATAGCTACTGTTATCTTGACCATTGTTCATATAAGAACATTGTAGTACGGAAAATTTGTATAACTTTCCCATGGTCACAGTGCTAGGAAATGGCTACGGTACAATTCAAACAAAGGCATGTCTGGCTCCAGACATCAAGTTCTTAACCCCTTGCCTCCTGCCTCATACCTTGAACAGGAGAGATGTGCTTCACTAACTGCTATTTAGTTTGGGTGAATCACTGCAATACGAAGGTCCAGCAAAAATCCAAATGTGCATAGACTATATGGTAGGATATTGCGACTGCATAGAATGGATTTGTGGCAGAACCAAGCAGCAAGAATATGACCAGACAAGAGCAACACTTATGTGTTTGTATTAGTTGGATAAGATAGCCTATACTGTGGTAGAAAGCAAACCCTGAAATCTCACTGGCTTAACACAATATAAGTTTTTGTTTTTCACTCACAATGTCCAGATTAGGTCAGGTGGCTCTCTTTCATCTTATAACTTAGCAATCTGAATCTGGGAGCCTCCTTAGTCACTACATCAGAAGAAGTAAGAAATAGAGCAAGCTCACGAGACACAGTGGCTCACACTTGTAATTGCACATTTTGGGAGACCCAGATAGGAGGATTGCTTGAGCCTAGAAGTTTGAAACCAGCCTAGGCCTCATAGAAGGACACTCTTCAGCTTGGTGGCACATGGTTGCAGTCCCAGCTACTGGGGAGGTGAAGTGGAAGGATATCCTGAATCCAGGAAGTTGAGGCTCTGGTGAGCCATGATCATGCTACTGTACTCCAGACTAGGTGAAAGAGTGAGACCCAGACTAAATAAATCAATACATAAATACATAAATAAATAAAAATAAAGAAATAGAAGAGGCTCATGGAATCTTAGCTATGTCTGCCTGTGAGTGACACACTTCACTTTTGCTCACCTTTTATTGACCAAACAAGTCATACGACC
>NW_007228919.1:0-2047 GCF_000164805.1 Carlito syrichta | reverse complement strand
TTTGCTAGAGCATAACTTCTTAAGAAAGTTCCTAGAAACAATTCTTTTCAGCAATTTTCCCCCAAAATTGTCTTTATAGATTTTTCATTCTTGATTATTAATTTTCTGGGAATTGAATTCTGTTTTCAACATCAACTTATGTAAAAGTAGTGAAAACTCTGTTCAATTTTCTATCAGTCAGCAATGTTGAATTTCAATTTTATTCTCATGTCTTGTATTTAAACTGCTTCTCACTCCCTCCCAACACTGTTGGGATTGTCTATTGTATGTTGAAACATAAAAATAAGCTTTGATGTGGATATTCTTAAATATCAAAAATAGTATATACTTTCTATTTTATGGATGGAAAATATTTTCACCTATCTGAAAAATATGCTGATATTGTTTAGGTTTATGTACATTCCTCCTGCTGCTTCCATTATCTCTATTTCCTTTTCCTTTTGTTTATAGTTTTTACTAATGTTATTTTTTCCTTTTTTGTGCTGTGAACTTTTCTTCTGTTTCCTTGTGTATCCTATTCCTGGGCTATCTGCATCTTAATTTTTTAATACAAGACTTAGCCCTCATTTTATCTGTAACAAAATATTTCTTTCTTGCTTTTTTCTAGACACAGATACTTCCTTGTTCCCTTTCAAATGTGATAAGCATGCCACCCGTGAATCCTTTGCACTTCCTATTCCCTTTGTCTGGAGCTCTCCTCCCTAATAACCACAGGGCAAATCCCTTCACCTTATTTAAAATCATTGCGGGAATGTCAGGGTCTCAGTGTCACCTCCCTTGGCCATTCTAATGATAACTGCTTCCTCTTTCCCAAACACTCTTGAACCTTCTTAAACTATTCCACAATTTTCCTTTGTTCATGGCCCTTATCATTAGGTAAGTTTTGTATCTCTATGTCTAATGTTTATTGTTGATCCCCCACCCAGTAGGATATAAATATCTTAGGAGATGTGATATTTCTCATAACCAATGATATATTAATATCAAGTGTAGTCATGGGACCCTAATATATGCTTAATAAGTATTAATTTAACAAATAAATGAATAAATGCTTAATTAAAGGTGAAGCACTAACATCGCTTAATCGAAAATCTTTATATATATGGACAGAGCTTGTCGCTTTGATACTTTATGCCGTTCAGACTAGACAAGAGGACACTCAAGTGTTAGGAGATGAAATCTTCTCCCCATCATCTTCTAGGTTTTTTAGAGAAGCCTCCTCAGGCTTCCCATTAGGAAAGAGAAAAGAGATGTAGTCTCATGTCAAAAGCTGGGGTTGGTATGTGGCTATTTCTAAATGTCGGTTTCTTAACATCAGTCAGCCTCTGCCTCAATGCCTATTCATCTCATCAATCTTTTTTACAAGTCTTTATTCAGGAGGGTGTCCTTGGTATTCAAGACAGCCTCCATTTATATACTGAACATTTCACTCCTGCAAATAAGCCTATCTGGGTCTTGAGTATTATCAACCTCTCAGGATGGAAGTGACAATCATCACCTTTATCTTCTAGTTTGATCTCTGCACACACTGTACACAGCAGGCTTTCTATGAAGTTAATAACCACTCACCTACTTTTTGTCTTTTCATCTTCAGACCCCTCTTTTTCTTGTAATCTAAGTGAGTCTGAACATTATACACATATTTGCTTTCACTCATGAGGTCTTAGTGGGAAGAAGGAATATACCCAGGGATTGAATGCATTTGCCTAATTTGAATCTGGCTATTACTCTGTTTTCACTAATTATTATTTGTTTGATTTCTGGGAAGTCTAGTGTACCTAAAAGCTATCTGTCATTGTTCTTATCCTAATTCTGATTTAAAACATTTTAATCATACAAAATTTCATAGTATATTTTATATACAGAGGATTCTTACTTTCAACCTCATAAAGACTCAGGTTAAATGACATATTACATTATCAAGATTTATTAAACTGAATATACTCTTTTAAAGAAATGCTAATACATACTTAAAAATAGGTATTCATTAAAAGTTACCTAAAATTAAATGTGTCTAAAAAAAAAATGAAGCAAAATTTTAGGTCCA
>NW_007228918.1:0-3516 GCF_000164805.1 Carlito syrichta | reverse complement strand
TCTCTCCTGGGCCCGCAGGTGGTCACCGTCTTGCTGTCTTCCTTCTGTAGGAAAGCATCCCTGGTGCCTCCTCCTCTTCTTGGAAAGACACCAGGTGAGGGTCCCATCCTTGCGACTTTAACCTTCATTGAAGGCTTATTTATTTATTTATTGGTAGAGGCTCTGTCCTCACCTGGCCTCTACCAATAAACAAATAAGTAAATAAGCCTTCAAGGAGGGTTGGGATTACCTACAGACTTGGGGGAGAAGGGACACAACTCAGCACCTAAAAGTGCCCGGCTGGGTTGTCCAGGCCATGCACTCAGCCTGGGCATCCCCGAGCATTCTTTTCCCCACACCCAGCTGGTAGCTGCTACTTAGCATGTGTTCTCTCTTACCCTGTTAGCTTTCAAAAGGAGAGGCAAGAAAATAAAAACCGACATGAAACACAGTGGAAATTCAATCACCCGGGACCCAGCCAGCAACACTGTCGAATTACCTGGGAATGGCTTGCCCTATCTCGTCCTGGGAAGAGAGAGGCAGCTGAGAGAAAGGCTGACTCTTGGAAGGCGCTCAAAGGACTCCGGCCTCAAGAGAAGCGGCCCAGTCCCGGCACCTTTCACATGCATCCCTGGAGAGCCAGCTGCTGCATTCAGAGTGCAGACCTGACAACGCCCCCACCGCCCCCAGCTCCATCTTGGGCCTGCAGTGGGCTTCCCAAGGCGTGGAGGGGAAACCGGACTTGGTGATTTTCCACCACACGATCTGCAAGAGAGGCTTTCCTTTTGCCCAGTTAACCCCAAAGTGACCAGAAAATTAATGAAGCAGAAATCCCTGTTCCTTGGGCGTTCCAGGGACCAGAGGCCAAGCTCTAACAGGAGGAGAGATCACAGGCGGCGCGGGGATTAGCTGTGCTTGTTGACTCAACCCCAGCATCCTTTGAAGCTGCTCTCCAATTCTTCTGGCCGCACTCCTGACTCCAGCTCAGCCTTTGTCTGCCTGGCTGGCATCTCTCTCAGAGTGAGAACACGGATTAGTTAATATTTGCAGATAGAAAGGGCTCCCTACAGAATAAACATGAATGCTATTATGCCTGGGCTCCTGGCCGGTGGAGATCCAATTACAAAACCCTGCTGCCCTTTCAGGCCTGGCCAGGAATGAAGGCGCAGGCAACCCTGCCCTGAAACTCTGGTTCTGACTCCAGGGCCAGGGCACAAAGATGTCTCTGCACAGCAGGGAGAATGGACTTTCCTCCTGAAATCTACCCTCTACGCAGAGCCTCCCGTGGATGGAGATCGAGCCCAACAAATGTCTTCAAGCTCCACCTGGCAAAGATGAAACTACCACAGAAGGTGACCCCTTGAGCAGAGCCTTGCCAGTGTGACCCCTGATGGACAGGGCAGGGGCAAAGGGAGGCATCTGGATTCTGAGTTGATAAGTTCCGAAAAGTGGGCCCCACCTGGCTGGTGCTCAGGTGCACGGGGCTGCAGGTGCCAGCTCGAAGCCGTGGGGACCAGGAAAGAAAGAGAATGTGCTGGAAGCATGTGCGTTTCATTCCTTCAATCATCTGGCAAAAGTGACACCCGCCCCTGGCACTGACAGGCCCAGTTCAGGAGTTCCCGTGGAAGTCCCTATATAAATCATGCTGAAAAACTGCTCAATGAAATGTGTTCCATCCTCTGACCTTGTCAAAAATGTTTCCTAATGACCAAAAAGGCCAGGTCCAAATTTTAGAATTCTCGGAATCCTCAAGCATCAGAACACGTAGTGGCAGCACAGGAGAGCAGGTCTACACCCTGGCCCTGCCCCAGCCCACCCCATGCCCCAACCCACATCTGTCCTGCACCAGGATCTACCCTGCCCCGGGGTGAGCACCCCAGACAATGCAAGCCCAGACCAAGCCCTGTCTGCTAGCAAACCCTTGCTAGCAAACCCTTGGCACGGGTTTGTCCGCGAATAGTGAATTCGGGTAGGCCCTAAAAACATCTCAAGGGTTTTTTTTTGTTTTTTGTTTTTTATTTTTTTGAGTTGGAGTCTCACTCTGTTGCCCAGACTGGAGTGCAGTGGCCGCTCCCAGCCACCGCAGCCTCAACCTGCTGGGCTCCGGCGATCCTTCCACCTCAGCCTTCCAAGTAGCTGGAACCACAGGCACACGCTACCACACCCGGCTAATTTTTTGATTTGTAGAGATGAGGTCTCGCCAAGTTGCCTAGGCGGGTCTCGAACCCAGGGCTCAGGCAATTCACTCACCTCAGCCTCCCAAGGCATGGGATTACCGGCTGAGCCACCGAACCCGACTAGCTCAAGGTTTTAGAGCTGGGAATTCTGGGGCTGTGCAAACCAGAGCATGGGCTAAGGAGGGGGACAGTCACAGGCTCCAGATAAGCATGTCCCCTCCTCATGCAGGTTCCTTGCTCAGATGCAGGAGGTTGGCATGGGCCTCCCAGGCCCAGCCACGCAGATGGTGGACCCAGGGCTGGGCCTGGCACAGACACTGTTCTCCACCTGCCTCCCCTGCTCCTGGCCTCTAAGCCAAGAGGGACATGGAGACTGCCACCTCGGCTCCCTACAGCCAGCCCTTTGGGTCCAAAGTGAGATGTAAACAAATTAATAATGAGAATAATGAAAATAACAACTCCACATCTCCTTGATTCCAAGACACTTGTTCTCATTTCTCTTTTTAGCCTGTCTGGAATTGGGACACATTTTATAATTATGATGAATGCTAACCATAACGGGAGTTTCACATGAGCTCCCATATGCAGTTGTTAGGTTGATGGTGCCCCCTACAGGCAAAGGCGTCTTAGAATTGGGGGCTTCCGGAGATCATGGTGGAAGTCTTGGCCCTTCATGGGAGTCCGGGAACCAGAGGTGTAAGTGGGATCCACTGTGGACCAGGCAGCACCTCAGGGGATGAGTCAAGGAAGTGGGCTGGGGAGTCTGGGTAGGGCTTCCTCACGCCTCACCTGAGTCCAGGGGTCTCTTCCCTGGAGCAGGGCACCTGTACAAAACGGGGGATGGGAGGTCCTGGGCTTCAGTCCCAGCCTTCCCTCCCGCTGGGGATGGGACGCAGCTGCTTTCCTGAAGCAGCACCTTTTAGCTGCATTTCCCCTGCATTGCCACTGTGGGCCAGGGGAGAAGGGCAGGGGCTCAGGCTCGGCCGCTCAGCGCCTCTTCCCACCAAAGGTGACTTCTGGCAATCATGCCTCACTCCACGCTCTGACCAGTAAATATTCCACAAAGAGAAGAAGTTCATTTCCTCAGAAGCAGGCAGGAGCCGCGGCTCGCCCTTTCAATCAATAACTGATTATCTTGCTTGCAAATTCAATTCACTGCCTGAAACCAGCCTTCCCTGATGGGTCCTGACAGGCCCGATTGTTTTGGCAGAGTCCGTCCAAAGGAAAGGCCTCCTGCAGCTGGAGGATTCCAGACATGGGGGAGGCAGGAGGGAAGGGGCTGCCTGCGCCACCTCCTTCACCTTCCGGGACCGCTAGCCACGAGCCCCCTGCCTGTGAGACCCCCATCTCAGGCGAGCAG
>NW_007228917.1:0-3485 GCF_000164805.1 Carlito syrichta | reverse complement strand
CTTCCACCTCAGCCTTCCAAGTAGCTGGAACCACAGGCACACGCTACCACACCCGGCTAATTTTTTGATTTGTAGAGATGAGGTCTCGCCAAGTTGCCTAGGCGGGTCTCGAACCCAGGGCTCAGGCAATTCACTCACCTCAGCCTCCCAAGGCATGGGATTACCGGCTGAGCCACCGAACCCGACTAGCTCAAGGTTTTAGAGCTGGGAATTCTGGGGCTGTGCAAACCAGAGCATGGGCTAAGGAGGGGGACAGTCACAGGCTCCAGATAAGCATGTCCCCTCCTCATGCAGGTTCCTTGCTCAGATGCAGGAGGTTGGCATGGGCCTCCCAGGCCCAGCCACGCAGATGGTGGACCCAGGGCTGGGCCTGGCACAGACACTGTTCTCCACCTGCCTCCCCTGCTCCTGGCCTCTAAGCCAAGAGGGACATGGAGACTGCCACCTCGGCTCCCTACAGCCAGCCCTTTGGGTCCAAAGTGAGATGTAAACAAATTAATAATGAGAATAATGAAAATAACAACTCCACATCTCCTTGATTCCAAGACACTTGTTCTCATTTCTCTTTTTAGCCTGTCTGGAATTGGGACACATTTTATAATTATGATGAATGCTAACCATAACGGGAGTTTCACATGAGCTCCCATATGCAGTTGTTAGGTTGATGGTGCCCCCTACAGGCAAAGGCGTCTTAGAATTGGGGGCTTCCGGAGATCATGGTGGAAGTCTTGGCCCTTCATGGGAGTCCGGGAACCAGAGGTGTAAGTGGGATCCACTGTGGACCAGGCAGCACCTCAGGGGATGAGTCAAGGAAGTGGGCTGGGGAGTCTGGGTAGGGCTTCCTCACGCCTCACCTGAGTCCAGGGGTCTCTTCCCTGGAGCAGGGCACCTGTACAAAACGGGGGATGGGAGGTCCTGGGCTTCAGTCCCAGCCTTCCCTCCCGCTGGGGATGGGACGCAGCTGCTTTCCTGAAGCAGCACCTTTTAGCTGCATTTCCCCTGCATTGCCACTGTGGGCCAGGGGAGAAGGGCAGGGGCTCAGGCTCGGCCGCTCAGCGCCTCTTCCCACCAAAGGTGACTTCTGGCAATCATGCCTCACTCCACGCTCTGACCAGTAAATATTCCACAAAGAGAAGAAGTTCATTTCCTCAGAAGCAGGCAGGAGCCGCGGCTCGCCCTTTCAATCAATAACTGATTATCTTGCTTGCAAATTCAATTCACTGCCTGAAACCAGCCTTCCCTGATGGGTCCTGACAGGCCCGATTGTTTTGGCAGAGTCCGTCCAAAGGAAAGGCCTCCTGCAGCTGGAGGATTCCAGACATGGGGGAGGCAGGAGGGAAGGGGCTGCCTGCGCCACCTCCTTCACCTTCCGGGACCGCTAGCCACGAGCCCCCTGCCTGTGAGACCCCCATCTCAGGCGAGCAGGGGAGTTTCATCTAAAGTCGCCCTCCTGCTTGAAAGCATGGGCTGCAGGTGGAGGAGCCAGTATGTGAGAGGATGAATGGGGATTTTTCTTGTGGGGTGGGTTCCTCTAAGGTAGGCAGGGAAGGGGACCTGTCCGTGGCCACTGAGGTGTGAAGATGGCGGACCACTCCAGTTGGTCCTCCAGAGCCCAGGACCAGGCAATGTGAGTAACAAAGCCAGCTTCCTTCTCGAATAGAGATGTGTGTTGTGATGGTACCAGGAGACAAGGTGTCTTTTCCATTCATTCATACATTCATTTTTTTAACTACCTTCACCCAGGTCCCATACTGAGTCCTCTGGATACCTAAGAATGACAGTCCTTGCCCTTGAAGGGGGTCATACATTCCATTATTTACTCCCCAAACACGTATTAAGCATGTGTTAATGGGTCCAAACTTTGCTAAACCCTCGTGAGGAATAAGACTCAGTTCCTACTTTTGAATAACTCCCAATTCCTAGCCATCATCCAAAGCAGAATGAGGTAAGGGTCTTCGGAGGGATACAAAACGTGAGTTTCCAGACCATGTAGCCCAAGACCCCTCAGAATTTTCCCAAGGATTCCAGAGATGATTATACAAAAGTTCACTGTAATTATATTTAAACTATTTTTAGAGGTAATGAAAAATCAACACATTCCCAAAGGTGTTAAATGAAAAGTTTCACACTTCAGAGACCAGCAGTCTGTTTCTTGGCTGACAGGCTACCTCGTGCTTGGGGTGTGGGGGGACTGAGAACACAGTCTCTGCCACTCTCCGGAAGATGCAGAATTGATTAGGTATGTCATTGATTAGGAGGCCAAGGGTACACTCTGACTCGCCCGCATGCTGGGATCCGTTAGTGCTCGCGAGGGCCAGGCTGAAGAGCACGAAGCTCGTTCTTGTCACAGGTAGTAATCAGCAAGCTCGCGAGAGGAGATGCGGCCTGAGATGTGGCATGGGAAGCATGGGGGCAGGAGGCGACGCAGGAGACATAAGCATGGGGTGCGGGAGACACAGGAGGTGTGGCATGGGCTGTGGGGGATACAGTGTGGGTGGCAGAGGATGCTCCCCTGAATGTGGTTTGCACACTCACTTCAAGCCCATGGGATCCCAACAGGCCAGTGTCCACCTAATGATAAGCATGACTCTGTCTTCCAAGCCCTGGTACTAGTTTCATTGGAGAGAATCTCGGGACTGCGAGTTTCAAGCATTGATATTTACAGCTACATTCCTAGAAGAATCAAGCTTTCCTGACATGTCCACCTGAAGAAGCTTTTGAATTAAATTGGATGCTGAAGTGTCTTCTGCAATCCCTGATTCTGAAATGTCACAGGCATCAAAATAGCTTCATTGTTCTGATTTGATAAGTAGAGCCTATGAATCTGAACTCTTAAGAATAAATCGGAAGCCAGGTGTGCGCGGGTGTCAGTGCTCCCAGGGCTTGGACGCGCCTGATGCGCCTAGCAGGGTATTTACTTCCTTTCCCAAATTTCTTAAAGGGCCCCTGCCCATAATTGTTAAAAACAAAACAAAGAGAGACGGGGCAAGATGGCGACGGCATAGGTGAACTGGTGAGATTCTCTGAACGGACCAAGACTGCAAACTGCTGAATAGACAGACTGTAAAGCAGAGGGAAAAGTGAACAAAACCAGAAGACCCTCATAAGGAAGAACAGGTCATTGCAGAAGAGAAATAAAAGCAACCCCACCTTCCCTCAAAAACAGAATTGAAGAGGGGGAGGGAAAGGGGTAAAGGGAGAAAAATCTACAGAAATGAAGAAAAACCAAAAGAAGAGTATGGGTCTCTCCCAGACGCCTGGGAGAGCAGACACTGAGAAAATTGACTTTGGAATACAAATAATGAAAAGTCCCCAGAATGAAGGGTCTCAAAATGCAAATGTAGATATTAAAACAATAATGGAGAGACTAAAAAGAATTGAGGAGACACAAGAAGAAACTAGGAAGGAGCTGATATCTGAGATAACAGTAATAAAGAATACTGTGAATAAATAAATAACAAATTGATAAGCATGGAAAGCAGAAT
>NW_007228916.1:0-3581 GCF_000164805.1 Carlito syrichta | reverse complement strand
GGGCATTGGCTGGAATCTACTGGAGCTATCATCAGAGAATAATTGCCTGGATAAATCACCAGGCCCGAAAGGCCAATGTAGTAAAGAAATAGCACATGTCATTTCATTAAGCAATTAAATTGATGTTTTAGAAAGTCAATATTGTTTCAAAAAAACACAATCTGTTCACATTTGGTCAGATTTTTCCAGTCACAGAATGGATTACTTCAAAGCAATCTGTCAGAGGTGCAGGGGAGAACATTTAGGTGCTTATGAATCATGCTAGAATTTGACAGGGCTGGCCCCAAGACTTGGCTTATCCATGACAAATTTATTTCAAAAACACACTTGGTAGAGAAAAGAAGAAAGGTGACTCTGGAGTAATTCGACATTAGTTTCACATTTATGAAAATAAAATTGTTCCCAGGCTATAAGTTCCCTGAAGGCAGGAAGGAGCATTTCTCTGAGTCTCTCAGGCGTTCCTGGACGCCATCAGGACACATGGCCCTAAATTAACACTCAGTTGACTGTTGTTAAATGAATGAGCATTCAAAAACAATAGCTTCTGTATTGAAACAGTTTGTGTGTGTCTTTCTTCTGTTGGGACTGAACACAAAAAGTGACTGAAGATTAGACCAACTCAGGGATGGCTTCTAGAGAGATGCCTGCTACTTCTGAATCTGCCAGGCCCTGAAGTTTTTATTATTATTGGCTCCATTTCATCATGGTGCTCTCAATTCCATTGAAATAATTTAGGAGAGAGATGGCAGAAAGTGGGAAGACCTTAGACGACCAGTTTTCTTTAAAACACTGGAAGTAAGCAGCCGTCTAATAGGTTTTAGGGACTAAGAAAGCCCCATCATCCAACACACGGCTTTAGAGGCCAAAGTCAGCCAAATGATCTTAATGGGGACAGTAGTGGGGGGAGGGAATGACTGCAAAAATGTCCCCCACTCAAAAATTCTCATTCTCTGTAGACTAGTGTTCTCCCAAACATGTTGTTCTCTTTTCCCTTGCCTCGTTTACAGCATATTGTCCTTAGAAAAACAGGGCTAAGAAAAAAGTCAAAACATTTTTCAGTTAAACCTGTTGCTAATCAGGCCCTTCCAGTGCAAAACAGGCAATAAAAAGAGGAAATGATCCCTGCCAATCCCAATTCCACATCCGAGTCACCTCACAGCCAGTTCTTAGTACCACTAACATACTGGGCCACTCACATGTGGGATGGGGCTGGGAAACGCCAGAGTTTTCATCTTTACAGTGGTAAAACACCTATTCTAGAACAGGCTTCTTGCTATATAAGATACTACTAAGTAAGATCCTCCCTCAACACCATGAAGTTTTAAAAAGGTGTTTCTGAATGACTTAGCATTAAGTGGAATTTTAGAAATTAGAAGGAGATTGCACCTAACTGAAGATCTGTTACAAAGTGTATCAAGGTAAAGATTTCCTCCTTTTATTCCACACCCTGGATCAAACCACACCCTGAATCCTTGCAGGTAGCTAGACATTCAGGCCTTCAGGCCTCCACTTATTACACACTCGAAGTCATCTCAGAGCTTCACAAATTTCTTCATTTCCCCATGCTCTCATATGAACTTAAATTACAATATTTTTATTAGCCTTACTGATACATTTCCTTATTTCCCAAAAAGAAAACCAGTTCTAAGTGGGTAGGGACTTGTCCCATTTTTTTTGGGGGGGGGGGTTTGAGTTGGAGTCTCACTCTGTTGCCCAGACTGGAGTGTGGTGGCATGCTCACAGCCACCACAGCCTCGACCTGCTGGTCTCAGGTGATTCTTCCACCTCAGCCTTCCAAGTAGCCAGTGTTTTAACTCATGAGAAGTAGTTGAGGTGATAGGACAAGCATGCCTCTTTGGGTGGGGGAAATGGAGAGTCTAAAGGCTCATGCTCCAAAGACTTGCAGAACAAATTGCAATTAAATTTTATTAAATGGGCAATATGGTGCTATTTGCTAAGTATGGATAAGAGTGAATAGGAACTTGCCATCTATTCATGAGTCTATGTACTGCTGCTGATTAATTTTAATCATGGCCGAAGTTCAGGGGTAAAATGAGCCAAAAGTGGGCTAAGTCCCAGTTTAACAAGGAATGTAATATTAAAACCTTTTATAAGGAATTCTTAGAAATCTAATTCTTGGAAACCAAATCCTTTGAAATCGAATTTTTAGGACTTCTAGGCTTTTAGTGTTAATATATTAATTTATTTATCTGGCTTCAATAAATTGTCAAATAGCTTCAAAGTTTTCGTAAATTTATCTTTTTAAAAACTTAATTTTCACTTCCTCACATTCCTTGTGGTATAAAATTGCTTGAGAAATTTAATCTCTAGGAGACCCATTTTGCTACTCTGTAAAGTGGAAAACAAAATTACTTTACATAGGGTTAGTTTAACAATTTTTAAAAAGTAATTTTCAAAGCATCTTGCAAGGTATCTGGAGCATACTAAGTGCTTGGCCAACATGAAGTCCTATCTTTCCTTTCTTTCTTTCTTCACCACCCCCCTAAATCACTTAATAACCAAGACTGGTAGAACTCGAGTAAAAAATGTAACCCACCTAGAAAAATAAGCATAGTATCCTGTCTTTTTTTTCCCCTCCTATAGTCTTTTGATTTACTTAATATTGTTTCTTCAACATTAATTTAACTATACATTTCTTTATTGAAATTCATTTAAAACTTTTATGAAAGAAAGTATTTGAAGTTAAGATAGTGGCCTTTCCATTAAACATAATTTGGAAGGCATTAGTACTAATTATAATTATAATGGAATTTATGTCTGACATATTATGGGTCCTATGATGAAAGAAAGCCCAGCTCTCCCTAGGAACCAGTGACAAGCTTATCAAGTGGTTACACTTTAAAAGAATAAATGATTAATCAATCACTGATTGCTAATATAATATAGTATCCTTTTCCTAAGATGGATGACAATTTAAGCTTTAGTGCAATACATGTATTTAATTGACTGACATCCTGACTCAGTTTTATTTGTTTTAAGTGACAATGCAGTAAAAATCAGAAAATTTTTAGAAATTAAAATTTTAATTAATCTTTGTGGGAAAATATTAAATTTCATCAGTTATCTTAAAATTAACATATCTAAAATATTTATTAATTATACAGTCTTAGTAAGTGTTCTTTAAGAAATATATTTAATTAAGACTGTGTTAGGCCCATCCTTAGAGTACAATTATTATTATTATTGTAATTTTAAGGATGTAGGGTACAAGTCAGGATTGGATGCATAAGTGGTTTCACAGGTGAAGTTTGAGCCTCCCATTGGGCCTCACTTCACCTGGATTAAGATCAGGCACGCTTATTGATGTTATGTGCCCGCCATCCCCCAGCGGTGTCTCACTACTGCCAATCCCTTTCTTGTAGTAGTATGCTAGATTTTTAGGGTCCACTTATGAGTTAGAACATGTGGTACTCAGTTCTTTGTTTCTGTGATCACAGAGTATGATAGACTCTAGAGTACAATTATTTTAACCATCATGACATATGATTTCAGTTGCAGAGATCCTGAGAAATTTGACAAACATTTGTTGAACCAGGTCAGATAAGTTTCAGGTACTAATT
>NW_007228915.1:0-1466 GCF_000164805.1 Carlito syrichta | reverse complement strand
TTTTTTATGTTCTTTTATGTTGAAATCCTGCTGAACTTGATTAGCTCAGCAGTTTTTTTGTAGATTCCCTGGGATTTTTTATCATGTCGTCTATGAGTATGGTCAACGTAATGTCTTTCTAATCTGAATGCCTTTTTTTCCTCTTGATATATTACACTGGCTGGGACTTGTTGCACTAAACATCAGAGTGGTAAGAGGAGTCATCTTTGTCTTGTTCCCAACCTCAAGGGAAAAATATTCAGGCTTTCAACATATGATCTTAGCAAGAGGTCTTTTGTAGATATTCCTCACAAAATGGAAGAAGTTTCACTCTGTTTCTAGTCTCTGAGGGTATTTATTATGAATAGATACTGAATTTTGTCAATTTTTGTTTATCTACTGCTATGATTAAGTCATTTTTCTTCTTTACCCCATTAATGTGGTAGACTGTGCTGACTGATTTCCGAATATTGAACCAGCTTTGCATACTTGGAATAAACCTTACTAGGTCAGGTCATATATTCTTTTTATTTATCGCTTAATTCTGTTTACTAATATTTTGTTTAGTAGGTTTGCATTCATGAAAGAAAAATTGGTCTGTAGTTTTGTACTATCTGTCTAAGTGGTGCTTATTTTTCTTTAAGTGTTTGGTAGAGTTCTCTAGTGAAATCATCTGGGCCTGAAGATTAGTTTCTTTAATAGTTATAGGGCTCTTAACACTATCGGTTTCTATTGGGTGAGTTGTGGTATTTTTGCTCTTATAGCAATTAGTCCATTTAATCTAAGTAGTCAGGTTTATATATGTAGAGTTGTTCATACTATCCCCTTCTATCATTTTGAGATCTTTAGGATCTGCATTTATATCAATGTTTTATTCTCTTTTTTTTAAGTCATTCTGCCACCCAGGCTATAGTGCAGTGGCATGTTCACAGCTCACCTCTGTCTCGACCTCCTGGGCTCAGGCAATCCTTCCACCTCAGCCTCCCAAGGAGCTAGGACTACAGATGCACCACCACACTCAGCTAACTTTTTGGATTTTTTTTTTGTAGAGACCAGATGTCACTATATAGCCTAGGCTGGTCTTGAACTCCTGGGCTCAAACAGTCCTCCCACCTTGGCCTCCCAAAGTGTTGAGACTACAGGTGTGACCAAATTTTTTGTTATTCATTTGCTAGAGGTGTGTCAGTATTACTGCTTTTTTCAGTTAACTAGGTTTTCTATCATTGGTTTTTCTCTTTTGTTTTTCTGTATTTAATTACATTGATTTCTGCTTTTTTACATTTCTCTTCTGCTTAAGTTTATTGTGTTCTTCTTTTTAGAGTTTTTTTGTTTTGTTTTGTTTTTTGTTTTGCTGAGTTGGAGTCTCACTCCCTCACCCAGATTGGAGTGCAGTAGCCGCTCCTGGCCACCGCAGCCTCAACCTGCTGGGGGTCCGGCCATCCTTCCACCTCAGCCTTCCAAGTAGCTGGAACTACAGGCGCACGCTA
>NW_007228914.1:0-2084 GCF_000164805.1 Carlito syrichta | reverse complement strand
AATGGTCAGTGTGTAAAATAAACTTAATAATGAATTCTCAAAAGAAATGCTGATAATTAGGTTTCTCACACTGTTAGTAAGAGTGCAAATTCATGCAGTCTTTCTGGAGGGCAGCTGAGTAGCAAATATGAAAAATAATATTTTTTAAAGACCTGTCCTTTGACTCATTCATTGCATTTCTAAGAAATAATTCATAGTCAATAATTTTAAAAGGTGAATGAAGATGTAGCTATGAATTATAAAGCACTGTTTATATGAGTAAAATTTAGAAACAACCTAAATCGTTTACAACAGGAGAATTATTAAAATAGCAAAATATACTCTACATATAAATATACTCTTTCTCATGAGACAAAGTAGTCACACTATTTTGTGATGAAAACAAATTATAAACAAATAAGAATAGTATTATTTCATTTTTATAGAAGATTTTTGTAGCATGTACACCACATTTTATAAAACAGTACAAATTATAAATATGCTCTCTTGGACTTCATTAAAGCCCTCTCCCAATTCTCAATCCCAATTGGCCTCCCAGGTTTTATAGAGAGTCCCAAATGGACACTGATGTAACAAACTTGAATGAATTTGGTGGTGAAGACTTTGGGTGTATCTGGGCAGGGGACATAATGGGGACAGGAAGGCTCTTTGATGACTCTCAGATAGCATTCCAAAGGTCCTGTTTACATGTCTGGGAAGTGTCAAAGTGTGAAAGTTAAGTGTTCAGAGAGGGAGGAGGTGAATCCAGTGTGTTTTTGTCTCACATCTTGCATTTTCTTTTTATTGGTAACTTTGGTGAAGAAAAATAGCATGTGGACTTGGAATGATTAAGAGATCACCCTGGAATTCAGCATCATTGCCAATTCACGCAAAGAATCCTTGAAAGTAGTTTCAAACTATCATCTGTGTTTATGCCCTAAGCATATTGAATCAATGGCTACCCACAGTCATCATCTGAGATGCTCTCTTCAATGTTCTTTGATAGCAAATCCTTTTGAATCTTCTCTTTCTTAAATACAATCTCCCTCCATCCCACCTCAAATCTAAGTGATATTACATTTCATTAAAAGTAGTGGTGAACAATAGCATAAGGCAACAAAGGACAAGATTAAAGATTTCTTAATCAAATGACTCAGAATGCAGGCAAATTTGCTCAAATTCTGAGCATGCGAATGTTGACTTTAGTATGCTTTTAGAAAAATCCAGTTAAATCTATATCAGCATTCTGATGCAGACGATCAAAGTCAAACATTATTATCTTTTATCATAAGTTTCTGTTGCCAGGACACAAATTCCCTTTTTGTGGTCTCAGCAGTGGAGATAATTTTTTAAAGAAAGCTCATGTATATATTTTTATAAAGTGTGGCTGAAATTAGTTATATGAAATCACTAAGCTAGGAAACTTTTTTTAGAATCTTAAAATTGGTGAGATTCCCAAAATATGAGTCACAAGTCTGTATATGGTCCAAGACTTAAGACTTCTCAATCTTGAGAGAAATTATATATGTTAAAGAAAGGTAAACAAAGATCTGCGTTGTACAACTCAAATGACATTTAAAATAAACATTTTAAAAACTTATTTGTCTTATCTCCACAGTAGATTGTAAGTTCCCAGAGAACAGCAGATTGTAATTTTCCAGAGCACAGTAAATGTTCGCAGAGAACAGTAGTTTGTCCATTATTACAGTTCCTTAAGAGTTTAGAATTAAATCTTTACAGTGCTTTAATTGGCAATCTTGCATTAAAAATTTTTCTTGACTGCTAAATTTGCATCTGAGATTCCTTTTTAGTAAATTATTTCTCATATATATGGCTATCCCAGAGTGCCCATGTCAGTGACTTCACCCCCTCCAGGTGAGAGCACATAACTCAAACAACTCAGTAAATCATGTCTGTGGAATGTTGGGACTTGGAAGAGAACAGACTGCAGGTAATACCTGCCTTAGTGACTAAAGGTTTGGGATGGAAAAACAGGGAATTGTCAGCAGTCATGAAGACAAAAAGCAGTGCCTAATAAAAAGATGAAGCAACCTGCAGAGGAAAGTAGAAATGGAAGGCAGAGGGAACCTAATGGCATCCTAGTC
>NW_007228913.1:0-4868 GCF_000164805.1 Carlito syrichta | reverse complement strand
CATGAGCGTGCCACTGTACTCCAGCCTGGGTGACAGAGTGAGACTCTGACTCAAAAAAAATAATTAATTTGTTAATTAATTAAAATGAAAAAATAAAAGATGGTAAATATTATGTTACAATGTTTATTTTTAAACATGTAAGCAACAGCATGTAGATGAAATGGGGCTGCCACCATGAACGGATAAGGTAGAGTTTCTGACTCAGAGGTCACATCAGAGGGTCCAGAGCATTGAACGTCAAGCCAGAGATGATTATTCTTATGCTTCCAAAAATCGAATTTTCCCTGATAGGTTTTGGACTTGTTGGAGGCCAGTGACTCTTTTGTGTCATCCATTTCTTTAAAATGGGAACATTTATCTTATGTCTCTTCCATCATTTAGTGTAAGAAGTAAATAACATGTGTTCTAGTTTCAAAGGTTCACAATGAAGAGGAATTTTGCCCAGAATAAATCATACTCAGAGTTTCATTCATACCTGATTTAGATAACTGAATATTTGAGACTATTTGACTTGATGATATGTATATGAAAATGTGAACTTACAGTTGATGCTGAAACGGATTAAGATTTGGGATTATTAGAATGAGGTAAATTTATGTCACTTGTTGAAAAAGCATGAATTTTAGATAATGAAGGGTAGACTGTACTTGGTTGAACAGTGTCTGCCAAAACCTGCCCACAAGAACCAGAGAATGCCCATTTTTGAAGTTTCATGTCCACCACAAACCTGTGAATGTGAATGTATATAGAAATAGGGTTTTTGTAGATGTCATCAATTTAAAATGAAGATGTACTGGATTAAGATGGACCCTAAATGCAATTATTGGTGTCCTTATAAGAAGTCCAGGTGAAGACTCAGAGACATAGATACAGGGGGACAGACAATGCCATGTGAAGACAGAGGCAGACTGAAGTAACGTGTA
This sequence comes from Carlito syrichta, assembly GCF_000164805.1. NCBI lineage: Eukaryota > Metazoa > Chordata > Mammalia > Primates > Tarsiidae > Carlito > Carlito syrichta. The sequence goes on along the minus strand of NW_007228913.1, from coordinate 3,945 downwards.
AAATCCAAAGAACACAAAGAATTGGAAAAAATGTTTATTTTACTACAATTTTTTTAAAAATGAAGTATGATTCTACCTGGAAGCAGGGGCCTGGACTGACATAGAGTTTCTACAATCATATGAGAACACAATAAAACCACAGTCCAAGCAAGAGTTTAACATGCCTTTTATTCTTAATCAGCAGTGAGAAGAGGGTTCATTAGATATCTAATGATTGATTTTAAAATTCTCATTGAAAGACCTGATATGTATATTCAGAATCAGCTTGCCCCACAATCCACTAAAAACGACTTATGACAGGAACTCATACATAATTGCTATCAGTGGAGTCAGCTTGTAAGAATGCTCTAAGCATTTAATTGACTTTTAAAAGAATAGCTACAGCAAGCTAATTAAATATCAAGTTAGGGAATGTGTTAATTGATATTTAATAAGGATGTCAATTGATGTCTAACTAACCAATATGTCTCTTAAAATATGTCAATTAGATACCCAAAGATCCTTTTCAAGGGGATTAGGAGTTAAATGCATTGAGGATGTAATTTGTTAATTTCTTTAAATTACAAATGGCAACCCTCCCTTCTGACTTTCTCTGGGTCATAGAGCCATCTGTGAGCCATCTCGCCTAGTCTTCAGGCTATCTTTATGGACAGATCCATAAAGCTGGAGCACTTGTCCAACATCTTTCTAAAAATAGGTCCCAGAGAGGTGAATAAACCCTACTCAAATTCTTCACCGAGTCAGAGATGGCCTTTGCTTCCACTAACCATGGCTTATTCCAAATGGTCATATACAAAGGCCCATGTACAGAGCCCGTGCATGGAGTGTTCACTCTGCCAGGCCACCCCCATTCTCCTCCTGCCCTGAGACAGGATGAGGTGCCTTAAAGGCATAATACCCCCACCCCTTCCCCAGTGAGACTCTCCTCCCACCTGGACACCATCACACCTGAAACCTACACATGCCAGGACGTTTCCTTCCTGTCTGCTCCCTGGTCACTGTAAGGAGTTGACTCAGGAGAGCCCTGTGCAATTTGGAAACAATAGCAGAAGCTCACCTACCTCCCAAATATGCTCACCAAACAGGATCAATGACAAGAAAGCTTTTATCCATTCTTTCATTTGTCTGACATTCACTGTATGCCAGGCACCAGCTGTGGACCCTGCCCTCATGGAGCTCGCAACCCAGTGAAGAGAATCCAGACTAGTGATTCAAAGGCCAATAATTCACTAGGGTCGCTGAGAAGCTGGTGAGTGATTCACTAGAGTCACCTGAGAAGCTGGTGAGTGAGGGAAGCCCACAATGGGGCCCAATCTGGTGTGGGGAGTCAGGAGAAGGGCCCAGAGGGAGCAGCACTTGAGTTAAGATCAAAAGATGAGTCTGCAGTGGTCACGTGAGTTGGGGAGAGAGGTAGCATGCACAAAGGCCCCGAGATGAGAAGATGCATAGAGTGTCAGTTTGAGTTGAAGATAGTCGAAGGCCATCTGTAAGATTTGAGTCTTGGTCCAGTTATCTACCCTGTATAATAAGCCGCCCAAGCAACTCCTATTTTATTATACTCATGTTTTCTGTGGTTTCGGGAATAATGGAAATGGCTTGTCTCTGTTCTTCAATGTGTCTGGGGCCTCAGTTGGGAAGACATGAATAGCTGGGAGTAATTAGAGGATTAGGGATGGGGATAGGGAATCTAGAATCATCTAGAGGCTTCTTCACTCATACATCTGGCTTCCAGGCCCAAGTGTCTCAATAACTGGGCTCAGTTGTGACTGTCAACAAAAGCACTGACATGTAGACTCCTCATGTGGCTTGGGCTTCCTCACAGCATGGTGGCCGCGTGATGATCAAACATCTTACATGGTAATTCCAGGCCCCAAATGTCCCACCCAACAAGACAGAAGCTGCCTAGCATTTCATGACTTAGCCCCAAGAGTCACACAGCCTCATTTCTGTCATGCTCTATGAGTTGAAATGGACACCGCCTAGATTCAACCAAGAGAACATAATTTTCAGCCATGTTTTAAAACCACCACAGATCTTCATCATGAGAACAAAGGAACCTTGTGAAAGGTTTAAGCAGAGGAGTAATATGATCTGATTTGTACTTTGAGGGAATCCTGACTAGAGCAGAGAGGAGATGGTCAGGGGAGGAGAGGAGGCAGACAGCCTGGTGAGGAGGCTGCCTCTTCAGTCAGGCAAACAATAAAAGTAGGTGGGTGAAACAATGGCCGTGGAGATGGAGACAAGTGGGAAGATTCTAGAGACGTTTTAGGATACAGAATCAACAGGACTTGGTAATGGATTGGATGAAGGAGGTGAGGGAGATGAAGTGTCAAAAATGACCTCCCCAGTTCCTGCGTTGACTACTGAGGAGAGAGTAGCACCATTCCTTGACATGGAAAATGCTTGAAGGGGGAGGCAGAAGAGACAAGTTTCGGGGAGGAAGACCCACATTCAGTTATGAGTGAGTTTAGTTTGAGATGCCTCGGAGCGTCCAGGAGAAGATGCAAGGTGGCCCAGGAGAAATACAGAATGCAAAAGAGAGGCATGAGCTGGGGTCTCCACTCTGGGAGTCATCAACATATAGGTGGGAACTGAAGCCATGGGCGCAGTGATGTCATCTAAGATCAAGCCTTGAGCCACTCCCACACAGCGAGATCAAGTAGAGGAGGAAGAGCAGAGGGAGCTGTGGACAGACAGCCAGAGAGACAAGAGGAAGACTAGAGAGTGGTAGAGTCGCAGAAGCCAAGGACAGGGAACAGGATGAAGGGAACGGTCCATTCTGTCACAAGTCACTGAGAGATCGAGAAAGAAGAGTGCCATTCTTAAGAAAGGGTACTAGAGTCAGGCGTGGTGGCTAACACCTATAATCCCAGCACTTTGGGAGGCTGAGGTGAGAGCACTGTCTGAGCCCACGGGTTCGAGACCAGCCTGGGCAACTTGGTGAGACCTCATCTCTACAATAAATCAAAAAGTTAGCCAGGCATGGTGACATGTGCCTATAGTTCCAGCTACTGGAAGGCTGAGGCGGAAGGATCACCTGAGCCCAGTAGGTCGAGGCTGTGGTGACCGTTAGCATGACACTGCACTCCAGTCTGGGTGACAGAGTGAGACTCCAACTCAAAAAAAAAAAAAAAGGTACTAGAATTTGAACACAGATGGCCAGATACCAAACTCTGGGTTCTTTCCCACTTCCATGTCGCAAGGCCTTCACAAATTGAGTGGAGCTTTGTACAACTCCACTCACAATCTCAGCAGCATTAGTTCTGAATTCTAACAAAAATAATTCTAAAGTTCATCCTGGAAAATTAACCAATGGAAATAAGCCAAAATTTTTTTTGCAAAACAGGAGTATTTAGATAGAGAGAGAGAGAGAGAGAAAGAGAGAGAGATTGAGATCCTGCTCCTGTGTATAGTTTGGGAGATAAATTTTTTTTTTTCATTAATCAGTATTTTTTATTATGGTTTTGTGGGGTACAGTTAAGGGTTAGGTGTACAATGACTTTTCATTCAGGCACCCTGTAGATAAGAAGTGTTTTCCCATCCCCCGCCTGATATTTGCTACTGTTAATCCCATCCCCCTCCCCCCCATAGTTTCCCAGTACCATCAGTCATTTTCTTATAGTATTGCATTGGATGTTCAAGGTTCATTATATGAGTGAGAACATGTGATATTCGGATTTTTGTTTTTGTGAGAGGTCACTCAGTATTATAGACTCTAGTTCCATCCAGGTTGCAGCGAAATTCATGATTTTGTTCTTTTTTATGGCTGCGTAGGATTCCATCGTGTATATGTACCACATTTTTTTAATCCAGTCCTCTTTTGATGGGCAGCATGGTTGGGGAGATAAAATTTTTAAAAAGGGAGAGAGAGCCGGACTCGTGGCTCAGCCTGTAATCCCGCGCTTTGGGAGGCTGAGGTGAGTGGATTGCCTGAGCCCGCAGGTT
>NW_007228912.1:0-3212 GCF_000164805.1 Carlito syrichta | reverse complement strand
CTCCTGACCAGCCTTATTAAGATGGTCAGTGGACGGTCCATGTCAATTTCACATTTTCTGTCAAAACCTCCCCGATAGCAGGCACCTCCGTGTTTACACTTCTCACCAGAACAAATGCAGAGCTGTAGAGGGAGAAATAACACACCACCACCATAACAATAGAAGACATCGCTTGCAAGCTGTCTGCAGCCCCGGGAGTAACTGACATGTTTGACAGAGAATGTGTGTTGGTAACGTTGCTTGATTTGTGTTTAAAGGGAAAACAGAAAGTGTATTTCCAGGAGGTTTAGACATTGATAACCAAAAAGAAGGTCTTGTAAACAAAGCCACCGGACCAAGCCCCAGCAATCCCCTCCTTGCCCTTTGTCACCACACCTCCTCCAGGCTTGATCTTCTCCCCAAGGAGCGAGGCTTCCACCGGGGAACAAGATCTCCTGACAGCCTACTGCGAGACACAGGGAGAAAAACTGATCAGAAATGACAGCGGCACAAAATCGCGTTAGACTTCTGCTCAGAATAGGTTGTACGGGTGAGAGACATGGCTGTTCCCCCACGGAGGATGGGGTGATGACACCAAAGCTACACAGGATGGTGCAGTCCCCAGGAAGATGTGCTCTGAAGCCCCGGTGCCTGGCTGGTTTCCCTTCCCTGAGTCTGAGAATGAGTGCAAATTGTTCCACTTTGCTGAGCCTCGATTTCTGCTTTAAAAAAGTCTTTCCAGGATGGTTCAAGTGGTAGAAATACTTTAGGGAAAATACCCAGTGGAATGACTAGTAGCAGCAGCGATAATAGAAATAATAATAATTATATAATCTTCATTTATATTAGATATAATTATTATTTTATAACTATTATCATATAGTATTATATGATATACATTATATGCCGATAATTATGTATAATTATCATATAGCATTATATCATTATACTATGTATTTTATATATGAAGTCCATATTCTATTAATACATATCATTGTACATATGCATACTGCATAGATAATACAACATATGTAACAATAACTGTGTAATTATTATTTCTACCTTTTTTTGAACACTTGCTATATGCCACCCACCATGATGAGTGCTTTATGAGTATTAATTCATTTGACCCTCACAAACAAGTCTGGTATCATCTCCATCCTTCAGAATACTGAAGCTTGGATTTAGGCATTTTTTTTAATATGGCCATTTTACAGATAAGAAAACTGATGTACAGAGTAATCTAGGAACATCCTAAGGAGTCTAATCTAGACCATCTGGTTCGAGGGCTCACACTCTCAGCCAATGTACATATTGGCTCCCCTGTAATAAACTATCTATATTGCTACTATAATATACGAGCAGTTGCATTGGTATGGGTAGTGGTGCGATTACAATGCACTGTTGAGAGCTTTCTATGTGTCAGGTACTTCATACGATTTGGTTCTTTTAACAACTACCCAACAAGGGTGAATACTACCCACAGAGGGAAGAACTGTGGCCAACCTCAGTCACATAGGTAGGATGTGGTTTCCAAGGTCACCCAGGTGGAGGCCCTCGGTGGTGGCAGCAGGAGGTGAACCAGGTAGAGCTCACACCTCTACACCATACCACCTCCTGTTAGCCTTGTTTTTTTTCTTTCTATGATATATTACTTAAATTAGATACTGTAGGTGAAATGCCTTACACATGGCCTGGTATATAGTAAATGCTTAAAAACAGCAGCTGCTGTTGTTGTTACTATAACTGAATGTGAAAAGCCCCAATTGGCATTTTCTTCCAAGAAAATTATGGAAGTATGAATTTATGATGCCGTTTGCTCAGAGGGCAGATCCCTTGCCCCCTTTTAAATCTCAACAAAGCCCTCGCACTGTTGGTTCCCCAATCTAGCTGTCCGTCAATCAGACATGCTACCCTCCAGGCCCGCTTTCTGTGAATCTGATGTAGATGTCTTGGAGCTCAGCGTGGTACCTGCATGGCCATGCCCTTGCCTGGACTCTGATCTGTAGCAGGTTTGGTGAATGCCTTGATGCAGCAGAACCTCAAAGCCACTTGGAGCTGCAGGTTTCTCTCCAAAGGCTCTCCACACATCCTCCCTGCCACCGGGCACTGACAGATGGGAGCTATTCTTATTATTTAACATTTATTAAGCGCCCACAGTGTGCCAGGAGCTGCATGGAACAGGGGTGTGGGTGGTCACAAAGAGTATGTCCCCAGAAGACTATGGCCACATGGAAGGGAAAAGAGGGAATGGGCCTCTCATTGCCCTACAAATCCCAGCTTCCCTCTCTTCCCATCCAGCTCTACTTCCAGTTCCAGCATGCTCTGCTGGAGAAAAGTGGACAAAGATTTGGGCAAGGACTCAACATGACTGAGACCTATAACCACACCTTCATGTGTGCCTAGCAGCTCCAGTTCCCCAGGCTTAGGGAATTGGGGGTGGATGGGGGGTGGGTTTTATGCTACCCAAGAGGAAGGGAAAGATGGGCCTCAGACCCCCATAGCCATGGACCATGCCAAACCCCATGGTAGAATATCCCCTTCTCCTTCACAGCACTCTCTGACTGTGTCCCTCTGCCAGCCACCCACACCAAAAACGTGTGTTCTTGGTCTCCAGGGATCTCTGTCAAGAGTTGCAACAGAGAGATGCAAATGTCTTCCCCTCCACCCAACCTACAGTGCCTTTTATATTCTAAAAGCAAATGTGCAGCAATTCGAGAAAACACGCGCAAACTATGACAACAGCACTGTTGACCATCAGTTGTGGAATCAAGGTTGACCATGAATCAAGGTTGACCACCAAATCCTGACGGCTCCCTTTTGAGATGGATGTGACCATCTCTCACTATCAAGTTGAGACCACAAAAGCCCAGAAAGGGGAAGAAGCTCCCATATCACACAGGAACCAAGATCCAACACAGGATTGGTCTCTGCGGGAAGGCCAGCCCTAGTGTTAGATCACGCTGCCTAAATGACCCCTTGACTATACTGCAAAGGGTCTGGGAATACAGAGTGTACTTGGTATTGCACCCATTTTGCAGATGAGGAAGTGGAAGCTCAGAGAGGTCAAACAACTTACCCAGAGTCACAAAGAGAGGGTCATAGCCAGACTCAGCTTTCCCTGTTCTAAACCCTGATCTCTTTATATGTAACTGTGTTGCTTCATGGAATGAGAAGAAATCACTCTTCAGAGAACATTTCCTGTGAACAATATGAAGTGCACATGTTATCCC
>NW_007228911.1:0-3662 GCF_000164805.1 Carlito syrichta | reverse complement strand
GACAGATTATACAGTTAAACCTAAAGATATTATAGTTGCTCTTTGTCCCAATTATACCAAGCAAAGAAAACAGCTCACTGTTCAGAAGAGATGCTGCTAAAGACAGTGATCCCAATCACTGGTATGTCCAGTTCTTTTAGGGTTTTCATATAAATGCTTCTCCAAAATAAGTAATTCTAAATCTGCCACAATTGAAATTCCTAAAACTTAAAAAGCTATTTTAAAAATCAGGTTTTTGGTTAGCTATTTAACATAATACAACATCTAATGAAAAGCACAAACTAATTATGGTTAAGGATACTTCTTACAAAGTCAAGTTAAATAAAAGGCAACATAATGATGTCAGTAAGCTTTTCTTTAAGAATGGGTTCTTAAAGCAGAAGCACGCTTAAGTTAAATCCTCCCTCCAACAGTTAAGAGAACGTCATACCTCAAGAACAGAGACTTGCAGAGAAAATAGCATCTCAAATCAACAGGACCTCTATTTTTAACACTACTGGGTAAACTTAGTAAGAATGCTAAGAAAACTGGCTTGAGATTTAGTAAGCACTCTTGAGAAAAGTTTTCCTCTACTTCCTCATGCAGTTTCAATTTTCATTTTAGATTTACAGCATTTGGTGTGGAATATATTGTTAAACATGTTTGTGCATTGATTTTCTGCTCTGCTTCCAAATCTATAGTGAAAATTGGGCCAGAAATGGAGATGCCGAACTATTTTCCCATACTTCCTTAGGCCAAGTTCTAAAATAAACAGTTCAATTTTTTTGCCATTTAGTTGCAAATTGACCAAAATACTAAGTTTATTTTCCTAGGTGAATTTATCTTTGTTCATCTGGAAGAGCAAACACTTCAGCCCTTCATCCTTGGCCTGCTTCAGAGCTTAGGGATGATCATAGTTTTGGCCGCATGGCTACTCTCTCTTATCAAAATAACTTCAGCATTCTTGTTCAATCACAAAACTTCCCCAAGGGCTAAACACTTCCACCACTGTTTGTGCTTAAGTCAACAGTAACAAGTGGCCTGCTGTGGTCTCCACTACCTTTGCTCTCATTATTTCAATGCAAGGGTGGGAAAAAATGATTAAGTATTTTTAAGCCCACTACTTAAGTCTCAAATTCATATTTCCCACTTAACCACAACCCAGATTGAAATACAGGAAGCTAGAGCTATATTTGCACAAAAGTACAGTGCTCCCTATCAACATGTCAGCATGAAAAGAATTACTCATAGTTTAAAGTATAAATCATCTAGGGATCATATAAACAAATGCTTCTATTTAATACAAACAATTGTTAGAATGTGCTTTCTTAAACTAGATTCATTTACAAAAAGTCCTCTATATTCAAAATAATTTAAAATAATAGCTTTGACCCAATTAAACAAGAAAAACAATATTTTAAATAGTAAAGTGTTTAAAACTTTTGGTGCACTTTCTTGAATGCAAATTTTAATTAAAGAAAATTAAACCAATATTTCAAAGTGGTTCCCATATACATAATATTAAAAGAACACATGTAAGGCAACCTCAGATTATTATGTTCTTTTTATGCAATAAATGCTATTTAAATTTTTAAAAAAATCAAGTAACCAATAATTTTCTGATAAAATTATTTTGAAGTAGGACAAGCATTCCATACAAAATATTCTGTCGAATGGTATGTGATAGCTAAACAACAACCTTCACTTTCATTTTTCTAACCTGTTTTATATATTATCTTTGTGTTTTTCCACAGACATTCAAATAATAGGACAATAATGTAAATGCTATAATTTCCTTATCTTGAATGAGAAATTTTCCCTAAATGTTGAGGCTAAACCCTTTTAAAGAAAAATATTAAATAAAATAAGTTTACTTTCAGGCAAAGATTTAAAACAGTTATGAGAAATTTTTAAAACAGCCATTGAGTAAAATATTCAAACTAAGTATAGTACCTAAAGGGTTGTTTGGATAATAATTTGAGTTAGATTAACTTAGGTTAACTGAGCTTGAATAATTGACAACGGTTTTATTAGAGAAGTTGATGCCAACAACTTCTTGGTCCAATAATCACTTTTTAACTGACTGAAAAAAATCACTGCATGCTAAACAATTACTTGAGATGGAAAAAAGGAATGACTTCATGCTAATTTAGTAGGATGATAATAAAGCAGTTTTAATTCTTGGATCAACTGACAATGCTAGTCACATTTTGCTGTGAACCTATGTCTCCAAACCTTGGGTTGTTAATACATCAATTCTTACATTAGGTAGAGAGAGTTGCAAATGAATATCCTAGCATTAGCAGTTTAGATTTTTCTAAAGCTTTGAAATGATTTCATTATCACTGCTATGACATTATCAAAACTATTGTGCATGTACACAAAAAAGCTAAAACAAAAAAAACCCACTAAATACTTCCCTAAAATCACAACTGATTTGGAGGGACTTAATTTCATCAATAAAATATAATGATCCAGGAGACGGGGCAAGATGGCGACGGCATAGGTGAACTGGTGAGATTCTCTGAACGGACCAAGACTGCAAACTGCTGAATAGACAGACTGTAAAGCAGAGGGAAAAGTGAACAAAACCAGAAGACCCTCATAAGGAAGAACAGGTCATTGCAGAAGAGAAATAAAAGCAACCCCACCTTCCCTCAAAAACAGAATTGAAGAGGGGGAGGGAAAGGGGTAAAGGGAGAAAAATCTACAGAAATGAAGAAAAACCAAAAGAAGAGTATGGGTCTCTCCCAGACGCCTGGGAGAGCAGACACTGAGAAAATTGACTTTGGAATACAAACAATGAAAAGTCCCCAGAATGAAGGGTCTCAAAATGCAAATGTAGATAATGGAGAGACAATAATGGAGAGACTAAAAAGAATTGAGGAGACACAAGAAGAAACTAGGAAGGAGCTGATATCTGAGATAACAGTAATAAAGAATACTGTGAATGAAATAAATAACAAATTGATAAGCATGGAAAGCAGAATTACCCAAGCAGAAGAAAGAATCTCAGAGCTTGAGGACCAAAATATAGAAATAACCCAAACTCTTAAAAACACAGAAAATAAGCTAAAAAAGACAGAACAAAACCTTCAAGAGATGAGTGACTACCTCAAGAGGCCTAACCTAAGAATAATCGGACTCCCTGAGGCAGAAAGAGAAACAGAGACCACATTGGAACAAACTTTCCACGAGATCATTCAAGAAAATTTCCCTTATCTAATCAGTGATACAAAAATTCAAACACAAGAGATTCAGAGAACCCCCGCAAGACAACAAATGAGAAGACCAACTCCTAGACACATAATAATTCGCCTAAATAAAGTAGGCACAAAAGAAAAAATCCTAAAGGCAGCAAGAGAAAAAGGCCAGATCACCCACCATGGAAGACCAATCAGAATAGCAGCAGATTTATCTGCAGAAACCCTGCAGGCTAGGAGAGCTTGGAGCCCTATCTTCAAAGTCCTAAAGGATAAACAATTTCAACCAAGAATAACCTACCCAGCCAAGCTAAGCTTCATCAGTGAGGGAGAATTAAAATCTTTCCCAGATATCCAATCCCTAAGAACTTATGCAGCCACAAAACCATCTCTACATGAAACACTTAAGAAAGTACTAAACACAGAAGAAAAGGAAAAAAGAACAACGTTCTTCACAAGAGTACAGGGAAAAGAATAAAA
>NW_007228910.1:0-700 GCF_000164805.1 Carlito syrichta | reverse complement strand
AACTATAGTTAACGATAATTTATTGAATATTTCCAAAGAACTAAAAGAATGGAATTGGAATGCTCCTAGCACAAAGAAATGATAAATACTTGAAATAATGGATATTCCAGTTACCCTGATTTAACCACTGCACATTGTATAATTGATCAAAATATAGCATATAACTCATAAATGTATATAAATATTACATATCCATGATAATTACAAATAAAAATATAATTAAAAAGTAAAATGTAAATCTAAACATGCTTCTTTTTTTTTTTTTCATTAATCAGTATTTTTTATTATGGTTTTGTGGGGTACAGTTAAGGGTTAGGTGTACAATGACGTTTCATTCAGGCACCCTGTAAATAAGAAGTGTTTTCCCATCCCCCGACAGATATTTGCTACTGTTAATCCCATCCCCCTCCCCCCCATAGTTTCCCAGTACCATCAGTCATTTTCTCATAGTATTGCATTGGATGTTCAAGGTCCATTATATGAGTGAGAACATGTGATATTCGGATTTTTGTTTCTGTGAGAGGTCACTCAATATTATAGACTCTAGTTCCATCCAGGTTGCTGCGAAATTCATGATTTTGTTCTTTTTTATGGCTGCGTAGTATTCCATCGTGTATATGTACCACATTTTTTACTCCAGTCCTCTTTTGATGGGCAGCATGGATGTTTTCAAGGTTCTTGCTATTGTGAACAATGCTGC
>NW_007228909.1:336065-353598 GCF_000164805.1 Carlito syrichta | reverse complement strand
TGGGGAAACACCTCTTATCAACAGGGTGCCTGAATGAAATGTATTTGTATACCTAACTTTTAACTGTACCCCACAAAATCATAATAAAAATATTGATTATTGATTAAAAAAAAAGAATACAGAAAAGTTAAAAGTATAAAAAATAATCACCATGACAATGCCAAACCAAAGAAAGCTGGTGCTGCTATACTAATAAGAAACAAAGTAAACCTTAAAGCAGAAATCAAGGTATTATGATAAAAGGATATATCTACCAGTAAGATATAATAATTTGATATTAATTATAAAGAATGAAGGCAAGGTGGTTTCTCTAGCCCATTCCAGCTGTGGCATGTCTCCCTTTCTTTCCTCTCTTTTTTCTCTAATAAACTTTGTTTTAAAACTTAAAAAAAAAAGGAATGAAGGCAAAGATTGATAGGTCTAAAGGAGACATAGAAAAATTCACAATGATAGTGGGAGATTTTTAACACAGCTGTCTCAGCAACTGTCTAAAGATAAGAAAATAGGTGTAAACAATATTAAGAAATGAACTATGCAATTAACAAAAAATGTAATTGCCATATATAAAATGTTGCACTTGTCTACTAAAAATAAACATCTTATTTTCAATTTGCATATTTCATTTGTTCTCTGATTATGGCAGATCTAACCAATAAATTTGGTGATTTGTCATTATAAAAAGATAATCAAACAAGTTCTACGTATTTTGAAATTAAGCAAGCACTTCTAAATAATCATGAGTAAAAAGAAAAGTTGCAATTGGAACTAGAAAATATTTTACTAAATTAAAATTAAAATATAACAGAGTACTACTTGTGTAATGCAGTGAAAGGAACGATTGCAAGTAAATTTACACTCTTTCAAGCTTAAATTCGTCAAAAACTTAAAATTAATGAGCTATAATTTATGCTCTCACAAAGTTAAAAAAGCAGCAAATTTAATCTAAATTTTTTTAAAAAGAAATAATAAAATTAGGACTCAACATTTATACAACACAAAATAATACAACAACAAAAAAAATCCCAGCTAACCAAAAGTGGCTTCTTCTAAAGAAACTTAAACAAATTTTTTTGGAATACACCTCAACAAAGTTGCACAGAGAAAAAGAAAAAAGTCATCAATATCATGAAAAAAGGAGACACTACTACAAATCTTATGAACTACTGCCAGAGACAGCCTGAATGAATCTGCAAACACAACATTAAATAAAAAGAACCAGATAAAGAAAGTACATATTGCATGGTAACATTTATTATAAAGTTTTCAAGCAGACAAAACTAATATTTTGTGTTAGAAGTCAAAAGAGTGCCTGTCTTCAGATTTTATTGATTGGAATAACATTTTATGAGGTAGAGTTGGGTCTCTGGGAAGACTGGTAGTACCCTATTGTTAGCCTGTGTGACCTTTACAAAGATGTACTTGTTCACTTCATAAAAATTCCTTACTTCTTTTGTAAGACATGCATTTTAAATATGCGTATTATACTTCATCAACAATATTTACTTTAAAAGTGAGATTGCATTTTCAATATAAGAACTGCTATAAAAATTATGAAATGGAATTAGATGACCTCCATATCATCTTCAATATAAAGGATATTTAAATTTTCTAAAGTGCTCTATTCTAGAAATTTTTTTTACATCTTCAACTGTCATCTTGCATGAGTAGTACTGAAAGGATTTTGTAATCAAAAGGAAATAAGTACCTTTTAGAAAAAAACAAAAGCTAGGAATGGTCAAAAAGAAGAATCACCATATTTTCCAAAGTTTATGAAGAATATTTATACTGTTAGGTTGTCTCCTGAATTTTATGGTCTTTCAAATTTTGTGAAGTAAGAAAATATAAAGAAAGTCTTTCTAGAAAAAAAAAGGGGCTGGGGGGTGGAACTGCCTACTATTGGATAGCAACATGTAAGAGAAAGAGATGGGAGAAGATGAACTAAAGCTGTAATTCTTAGCATCTCTCCCTCACTCTCCAAGTGGCGACTTCCAAACCTCATCGAGAAGAATGTTCTTGCAATTAGTCTTCTGTACATTTTTCTTAATTTGTTATCAAGGAGACCCCAGGGAGGAAGGAATTGTGTCATAATGGGATAACTCTTGCACTAACAATCTGAAGGTACAGGGTTATAATTTTACGACTACTGTGGTACAGACTATATGACTCAGGAAAAATTAAAACCTATTGGTTTTCATCTCTTCCCTTGAAAATAGGGATTATATGATCTATGTCAAAGACTTTTTAAAATTTTATTGAAATATAATAGACATACGAAAAATTGCAATACATTTTGATGAATTTGGGCATATACACACAGCCACAGTACCATCGTCGTGTGAAGGTTGTTGTGAGGCTCAATGCAGATAATGATAAAGTTTGATGAGCTGAGATATGGGTTACATTATTTTTACTCGCAACTAAAGGAGTATCAGCTTTGTCAGTTCAGCAACACCCTCAGACTATTCAAAGCAAAAAAAATGCTTAAAGAGGGCCACATTCTAATCAGCCACTAGGACAAGGGAATTTATATAGGATTATACAAGGTGCCCAACCTCAAGAATTCTGGCACTTTCTACATTTTAGATATTTCTTTCTCCTTTTTGTTTATTTATTTATTTTTTCTAACTTTTTGTTCTGTCCTTCTTTCAGTTTCCTGATGTTTACTGTGTTAATTTAAGGTTCTTGGCGGTGTTCAGGAGTATTTTTTTTTTTTTTTTTTGAGTTGGAGTCTCACTCTGTCGCCCAGACTGGAGTGCAGTGGCCGCTCCCAGCCACTGCAGCCTCGACCTGCTGGGCTCTGGCGATCCTTCCGCCTCAGCCTTCCAAGTAGCCGGAATTACAGGCGCGTGCTACCACGCCCGGCTGATTTTTTGATTTATTGTAGAGATGAGGTCTCGCTGCCCAGGCGGGTCTCGAACCTGCGGGCTCAGGCAATCCACTCACCTCAGCCTCCCAAAGGCGCGGGATTACAGGCTGAGCCACCGAGCCCGGCTTGTTCAGGAGTATTTAAATGAAAGAGGCTCATACATTTCCTAAGAGCAAACCTAGTAAACAAGTATCAGAAATTTCTCTTTTTTGTTATATAGTTTCATAAATATCATATCAGGATTTAAATACCATATCAGGATAGGCAGTATTCAGTTTACCTACATTTTTCCTCAAGAAACAAAATGCTTGTAGCCAATACTGATGCAGCCAATAAATATTGATATAGCCACTATTAAATCAGTGTGTTTAATCAGACCGCCTGTGTGTACTGCACTCTAAATGGGATCACCTTGAACACAAGTGCTAATAACCACAGAATAACTACCTCCCTGAAGCCATAAAGCAATTCTCTTGGCTTATAATTATTTTCTTCACTAGGAAAATTACTATTTCCTGAGATTTTTACCAAGGGATGTTTTTCCTTTTCAAAATCCTGTCGTGGTTTTGAGAATCTGAAGTGTCACTAGTTGATTGCTCATCACAAACATATTCGCCTAGCCTTCTTTCACAAGCAGCACTTTTCATAAAAATCCACTCACTTTAGTCCTGTGTTTGACTGATTCAACTTATTAAAACAGAGAACTTCACTTATGTAGTTCTTCCTCTCTTTCAAATAAAACTTGCTGCTACTATTAATTGACTAATATTCAATGGTCTCACTTTTTTAGTCCATCAAATGCCGCCATCTAGATTAACTTTTGCCAGTTTGTTTTGTTTTTGTTTTTGTTTTATCGTTCCCTTGAAATGAATTATAATGGCTATTTAGGAGCACGGTATGCTGTTGTTGAAGAATATTGCCCATATTACTTAACAGGATATCAAACTGAAGGTCTAATTCCTGTAAGGCAACTTGACATTCATTTACGGTACAGGCCAGAGTTGCAGGGATAGTGATTGTGGTATACGTGTGTTAGTTATTACTCTTTCCCAGCCTTGTCATTATTTCTCATTGGAGTTATTTCCTTTAAATGAGTTTTAAATTTTTCACCTAGTATTATTAGGTTTTATGTACACAAGCTATATATATTTTTAAAATCTTGACAGTTTCCAAGTCCTGAAGAATTTAATGAGACTTGCTAAGATAAAGCAAATAAAAGTGTCTGAAATAATTGAGTTCTATAAATACTAAGAGGCATTAAATAGACTTTTAGTGGGGACTCAGATGGGCTTCTTTCTTCTGTCTCAATATTGAAATCTGCAAGTATAGGAGAATTATAGCTTTTAGCTGCCTAAAGATAGATCAGGGTGACTATGAGGGGAGGTGGGAGGACTGGGTTCACTAAATGTACAGAGTCTATATAATACACAGGGATATTAACCAACTATCTTTCAGGATATTGAATAAGCAAGCCAACAGGAAGCATGGAGCCAAATTCAGTACTAAAGCAAAGAGGTTATGAAAAACGTGAGGATGCTAGGTCTGGGGTAGGGACAAGAAGACACACTGAATATGAACCATCATCATTCAGAAGACAGTTCTGCTCGGTAGGTGTCTTCTTTTGTTTGCTCAGTCGGTTTTGATTTTTTTTACTGTATAAATGTAAGGATTATAAGTGCAATATAGTTTAATGCATAGATTGCATAGTGGTGGAGTCAAGGCGTTTGGGGTATGCATCATGCAAATTAAAACCACAATGTAGATGGTCTCTCAATGTAATCTGCAATCCCCGTGGCAAAGGAATGTAGTTCTGTCTTTATTTTTGAAGACTTTGATCATAAGGGACTCTAAACAAATGGCAAGAGGAACATCAAAAGCTGAAAGACACCTTCCAATTCATCCTGTTCAACCTGCTCATAGCATAGAGGTCTCTGCATATTAACAGACATCCAAATTTCCCAGCCATGCCAAGTTTCCCAGTCAGTTTGTGGCAGTATGAGACCCAGAGTGACCCATGTCTGCATTCAGGGCTCTTACAAGAACCCACAACAACCACAGAGTGTAGTTAGGTGTGTGAGAACCACTGGGCTATATGTAGTAAGGATAGTGGGAAATAATACTGATGGAAGTGTGTGAGTGAGGCAGTGTGGGCGAGATTTGGAGTACATTCCCTTTTTAAGAAAACCGGCTCGGTGGCTCAGCCTGCAATCCCGCGCCTTGGGAGGCTGAGGTGAGTGGATTGCCTGAGCCCACGGGTTTGAGACCTGCCTGAGCAACTTGGCGAGACCTCATCTCTACAATAAATAAAAAAATTAGCCAGGTGTGGTAGTGCACGCCTGTAGTTCCAGCTACTTGGAAGGCTGAGGCGGAAGGGTTGCCGTTGCGCAGGAGGTTGAGGTTGCGGTGGCTGGGAGCAGCCACTGCACTCCAGTCTGGGCGACAGAGTGAGACTCCAACTCAAAAAAAAAAAAAAAAAAAGAAAGAAAAGAATCAATGGGCCTACTGCAGAAAATAACAATGAGAATTTTGAAGACATTTTTTTTCTACAAAGCAGTAGTACGAAGTCAGTCAACTATGATCACACACTTTGGTTAGTATTTAAAACTGATGTTGCAAAGTTCTATGATTTTTTTTTTTGAGGTAACAAGCAGGAGAACTAAGCCAATGTGCCAACAAAGATTGTGTTGAGGTAATCCCTTACCACTTTCTACTCTGGGGCAAAGGAAAAACTCACACGGATACAAAAATTGTACCTGTAGGTTGGGATGATTTGTTGGAGTAGAAGTTGCAAAAAAGTATTTAATATTGCACTATGGGTCTCGGTTTCCCTTGACTCTACAACAATAAACCATCTAGAAAGTAAAAATCATAACATTTGTGGGAGTGTTTGGACACCAGGGACATTTCTAATAACAATTGTGCCAGTTCAGCAGCGGTAGCATGGAAACAAGAAACCTTGGCTCATTAGTACTGTATTTCTCAAAAGTTCAGCAACTTTTATGATTTTCCAAAGTGCAAAGACCTTGGGATGCAGAAATACAAGGTGTGTACCAATATGAAATACTGAAATCTTACAGGAAAACTGCACTGCCACACACTCTGTGATGATTTTATCCTAAGGGAAAGTCTTAAAGTTTAGGAGATTATGTGTGTGGGGTCTGCTGTTCTATACAGATGGTTAAACTGTTGTCTCCAGCACTGAGCAGAAAGGGACAAGTGGAAGCAGAGCTGGAGAAAGCTCTTCTTTGCAAGGTGGTTACCATGTGCCTCACAGCACTGGGCCCAGCAGCTGCTGTGGCACTCATGCTCCCTCATATTAAACTTGTAGGAATTGGCCAGGCTCAAACCTGTAATCCCAGCACTGTGGGAGGCTGAGCCCAGGGGTTTGCAACCAGCCTGGGCAGTTCGGTGAGACTTCGTCTCTATGATAAATAAAAACAATTAGCCAGGTGTGGTAGCGCGCACCTGTAGTTCCAGCTACTTGGAAGGCTGAGACGGAAGGATGGCCTGAGCACATTGGGTCAACGCTGGAATGGCCAAGTGAATATGCCACTGCACTCCAGCCTGGGCGACAGAGTGAGACTTCAACTCAAAAAAGAAAACAAAAACAAAATAAACTTGTAGGAATAAACAGAGGAAACTGTGGTTGACATTCTAGCCCATCTCCAGGTATGCATCCAGGAAGACACTGGAAAATAATGCTGACCTCTATTATTATTTAAGGATTAATTGGATTAACTCTAAAAATCTGCACCTTGCATCAATCAGACCTGTGTTCAAATACTACCTTTGCCAAATGTAAGTCCCTAGAAAAATTACTTCACTTCCCTTCATCCACGAAAATGAAAATAACCCTAGCTACTTCCTGTGGTTGGGAGAAGTATGTGATATGGTACACAACACCTTTAATCCTAGCAAATGCTGTGAAGATGTTGGGTTACCACCCCTACATTTTCCTTTAATTTTTCAGGCATAAAGCCAAGAAAACTGCTTCTGCCTCACACAGATTTATCCAATTTCCTCCTCTCTCCATTCAAATCAGACCCCACCCCCAGAGAGAAGGGAGACAGCAGATGCATTGTTTTCCCCCACACCAAGTTCAGCCTCAGCATGAAATTCTCTCCGTGAAAACAGCAGTCATCTCATTTGCTGGAATAAGAATGAGGTAATTATTGAACAATCTAAGCCACAGAAATGATTAAGGTGCGGGTGGCATTTACTTATGCAGAAAGATTAATAGAGTTAAACAATTGTAAGTTGGCCAAATGGTAAGAAGAATAAAAAAGCCATGAACAAATATTTAAAGGGCATGATGTATCCAAGGATAGATAGGAATTATTTACAGAAATTTAAAGAGATAACACAAGGCATGTGGTGGAATAAAAAGACATTAAGCAATGAGATTCTGACTATTTTAAATGTCTTTTCAAAGGAAGAGAATTATTGGATTCTGAAGAAAATAAACAACTACTCATCCTGCATTCGAGAGTTTCCTGAGAAAAGAAAAGATACCATATTCATGTATATCTACTGAACTCAGTAGTTACATATTACTCCCGGAAGATCTAACAAGAAAAGATAATAAAATTTGATCTATAAATTTGTTTCTATACTCCAATAGCCAGCTGTTCATCACTTCTTATACCTCAGCAGCTCTTTGTCATTCTGACAAAAATAAGATATAAAAATTAAAAACACAAATTGCCTTAATTTTGTCACCATTATGCATTAAGCATTATGTATTTCTAGCTCCCTCCCACTCCCTATCTCTCTCTATATAATATATATTATATGAATATATAAAAGTATATAATAAAAGTAAATAATAAAGGTATATGATATATGTATATATAAACATTCAATGTAATATATAAATATAGGCAATATAATATATAAACCAATATATAAATATATGTAATATAATACATAAATATATATGGTAGATAAAGAAGAATACTGGGAGTGCCAAGAAATGTATACACATTTTAAGAGATGTTATCTATATATTAGGTTTAGTTTGCCGTAATCAGAAGTATCTGGACGCTGATGATAATCACTCCGAGCAACTCTTATGATTGTAGAAGTCAAACATGACTTGTATTCATTTTTTGTTATCAGTATATATTGAGTATTATTCTTTTAATAGTTTTTCCTTCCTTAAAATGTGTATACATTTTTGACACCCTCGGTATTAGCACTACTTGAAATTCTAAGCCAACAAATAAAGAGCAAATAGATCAGTGAAAGCATTCCACACAAAGCAAATAAACTATGGTAAATGGTCCTTTCTAAGTGTATGACTATTTCTGTATAATGCTTGAATCTGAGTGATGTTTGTCATTAGGAAAATTAGCCAATATTTTAGTTTGCCAATTATTTTTTGCTATGATATTAACTAAGGAGTCTGAAAAATATTGAATTCTTAATCACAAACATATTTGAATGAAAAAATAAAATAAAAAACTAACTCCTAGGGAGACCATTCCAACTCTATTTTATAGAAACAAGTCACTCAGTCCAAATACAAATATTTGTAATGAAAATAATATTCTTTCCAAGTAAGGAAACACCAACCATTGCCTTCAAAAGGTATGCGAATATCAACTGGTACTAACAGTGTTTGGCTGAGCCTGAAGTCACATGATGGCAATGGTTAACACATTAACATACTCAATCAGAAATCCAGATACATTGTAAGTATACAAGAATGATCATGACAAGTTTTTATTAGGTAAATGATAGGTGAAAAGCATTTTGATGCTAATTTAACCTACATTATAGTAAAAATTACACACATATTATGAAATTTGAATGCCAAATACTATACAAGTATGATGAAGATAGAAAGCAGAACCTTGGGTTTGATCACTGCAGGTCATGGGTGACCTTGACAAAAGCAGTTTGTTTGTGGAGGCAAATACCTGAATAGAGAGAGTCCAAGAGAAAACAGAAGCAGAGAAATTCCAGATTTCTCTTTTAAGAAGTTTTGCCCATGAAAGAAAATTGGTTCAATAATGAGATAAATGTATGATCAAGAGGAGATTCTTTTTTAGGGTGTGTTATATTCTAGCATATTATATGCTGATGAGAATAATACAGTAGGATGTAGAATAGTATAATAGGATGATAGGATGATACAGAAGAGAGAGGAAAAAATTATTGGATTGATATCCCTGGGTAAGAGAGAATTTACTGTTCAATTTGAGGAGATCTTGTCCTGAGATTGGAGTACTAAGGATTTATCTCCAAGTTAGAGTGGTGTTTTTTTTTTTCTTTTGTTGTTGTTTGTTTGTTTTGAAAGTAGATAAATGTGCAGTCTTGTAAAAGCAGTTGTAGAGTATGTGAAAATTTCTGATTATTACTATATCTCAAAGAAACAGTAGTAAGGACGTAGTTGAGAGTGGGAAGGGGGAGAAGATATAAGAGGCTTGAAGAGAAAGAAAGAAATATTATCTCATTAAGTGGGAATGGGTTTTTTTTTCTTTTAAAGAAATATAAGAGCATCCTTGAGGTTATTGTTTGTGAATTTAAAGTAGGACCAATCTATGTGCCTGTGTATTTTTTCTCAGTCAAAATCAGTTGTGTAAGTGTAGGTAAAAGTGGGTAGGTAGTTGGATTAACCAGTTAGTTTTACCATGTAAATAAGGTAACAAGAAAAGAGTGAGGTAATATGTCAGTTAAATATCTCCAAATAACCTATAACTAGATTTGGAGGACATTCTCAAAGTCTAATTTTTATCTATGTACAATTTCTATAATGTGCATAATAAAATTTACCAACAAGTTAAACTTGATTACATTATGTTTTGTAGCAGCAGTATTAAAAACAATATATAAGAACTCATTAGAAAAGAACTGTGAACCAACATTAATTCAAAAAGCAAAATACACACAGTACCTATAGTTTAACAATCTCTAATTTTTATTATTTGTGACCTTATAACTTAATGATTTGCCTCAGTTTTTTGTGTACAATAAGACCAATAAGGAATGTAACCAAGAAGCTAGAAATGAGAAATGTTTAAAATAAATAATACAGTAAAATTAATTTTAAAAAGTAATGAAAGATTTAACATAAAATTCATTGCAAAATAATAAAAGCACTCCAAATGAATCCTTTTCAAAATTTCATGTCATAGTTGCAATTCATTAAGGAGATAATACTCATATATGCAGACTCCAGACACTGTTGAAAACCAAGGCTCCATTCTTTTGTCAAGATAGTTTAGTAAAACACAGCACTTTTTTTTCTGTCTCTTCCTCCAAAGCTCATAAATCAATCTCTGTTGCTGGGTTAACCTTCTTACTTCCTTGATTTTTAAAAGTTAACAATAAATTATTACAATAATAGTAATTGGATTACCGCAACAATAATTGGTTTACTACTAGTCCAATCAACATATATATATGTCAGGCATCTACTATACTCCCTGAAGTAATGTAACTTCCACCAATGAAAAGTTTATAATGTCATACATAACTGAAAGAGTGCAAAATAATGAGGAAGATAGATGAAATGGCAGACAGATGTTTAAAATTGTAGCTGTAGCTTGTGCTGGCTGCAAATCTTTTAACAAAACACAAACTCTTTGAGCCTTGGTTTTCTAGGCCGTAAAATGGTGATGAATCTCAACTAATTGAAATGATGAAATAAAATAGCTGTTAATTCACAACTGACATTGGTTAAGAGCAAAGACTCTGGAAACAGCCTAGCAAACTGACCTACTCTTAATCTCAACCCCACTCTGCAAAACTTTTATTTTTGTTTGTTTCAGATTCCTCATGTGTAAAATAAATGGATGAATAATATTAAGGTATTATCTATTAATGGATAATTTAGTGTTTTAATGGATGGATAATGTAGTATACATATCACAAAGGTTTGTTGTGAATATTAAATAGTACTCAATAGACACAGAGTGTCAAGGAGATAGTTGTTAAAAACATTAATAATTACCAAGTCAATTATAGCCATTGGTATATGTTCATTAATTTCAATGGTTCATTAATTTCAACTGTTCATGAATTTCACTGCTGCATATATGTCCTAAAAATTTTTCATTCACTCAATAAGTACTTGTGGAGTGTTAGTTACAGGCCAGCACAGGTGAGACGATGACTTTGCAGTAACCATCCCCTACAGGGATACCATAAAAGTCTCTATTAATCCCAATCTAAAAAACCATAAAAGCATGGGGTGAAATGCACATTGCACACAAAAATTTACAAAATATAGTCTTAGGAGACATTTCTCTGAATGACAAAATAGTAACTGTCATAAATTTGTTTAGAAACAGTGTCTGGATTCCTACTACCCATCCCTAATACTATCCTCTTACCCCAGTAAACAGTAAACAATGGCATGTTCATGTCATTTGAGTTTCTTAAAATGAATGTTGGATTGTCATAGTTAAAATTACTAGATTAATTGTTTTTCAGATATGCCAACACTGAGTGGCTTTAAATTGCATTAATCTCTCTAAACTGGTCTCTTCTAGGTTTCAGTTTACAAGTGAGTGTGTGTGTGTGTGTGTGTGTGTGTGTGTGTGTGTGTGTGTGTGTGTGTGTGTGTGTGGTGTGTTTTAGCTATATCAGGCACAATTTTTATTATCTAAATATAACAGTCAGCCGGGCTCGGTGACTCAGCCTGTAATCCCGCGCCTTTGGGAGGCTGAGGTGAGTGGATTGCCTGAATCCGCGGGTTCGAGACCCGCCTGGGCAGCTCAAAAAATCAGCCGGGCGTGGTAGCGCATGCCTGTAATTCCAGCTACTTGGAAGGCTGAGGCGGAAGGCTCGCCAGAGCCCAGCAGGTCAAGGGTGCGGTGGCCGGGAGCGGCCACTGCACTCCAGTCTGGGCGACAGAGTGAGACTCCAACTCGAAAAAAATAAATAAATAAAAATAAAAAAATAAATATAACAGTCCTTTTTTTGTCTAAAGTTTCTTTCCAAAAGGTGAGCAACTAATGTAAATTATAACTAGGGAAGGGAAAAACCACATGAATTTCAGGACTAAGTGGATAAATCCGATTGAAAAACTCTTCCCTTTAAATTTCTGTCATTCTCTTAAAATTAAGTAACTAAAATTCTACAAACATCACTTTATATATAAGAGAACAGAGGTTCTTGTTTAGTTTGAAAATCACTATTCTCACAGTAACATTATAGAGAATATCATTATTAGCAAAAAACAAGCATGGGACTAAATGTAAACCTATCTTAATTTAAAATATAAAGTGAAACCTGTAACTGAATGTAGCAATTTCAGGTTGTGGTATGGGGGGAAGAGGTTTGGGCACTCTGAAATCTTATATTAGGAAATGCCAAAGGATTCTTCACCAGACAGTTGGCCCTAAAGCAGTAAGGTTTTTCTAAATATATAAGTAAGCCCAACTCAATCTATGAATATAACTCAACCCAAAGCAATCCATCTTATTTTGTGTAATTACATTATACCTAACCTACTACACTATTTTGCACTTTATTTATTGTACCATTTTTAATTTATTGCAACACTATGACATTAACCATTTTCAGAAACTCATAGCAAAAGTGGAATGTTGAAATTATCACAATTAAGCTATACACAAAAAGTTTGCATAGGCAAACAATGAACACTTTTGTGTCTCTTAATTTCGTTTCATTTACCAATTCCGTGATATTTCCATAAGACCTCTCACTTAGAAACTGCATTTACAATACACTCCTTGTTAAAAAAAAAAAAAGACTTTCGATTTAGAGGCACTATAATTTAATCTAACCTTAATACAACTAACAAATAATAAAACTCCTAGTATCAAAAAGTTAGCAACAGGTATTAATGTGCAGGAAAACTCTCATGGACATGACCCTAGAAAACCAAAGCAAACAAATAAACAAACCCTCCCAAAAAACCAATGATAGTTTGGAAAAAGATGCTTCCTCGTATTAGTTTGACCTACATAGCCAAAATAAGCATGTGGTCTTTGTGCAATGTGCACATGGTAATATCTCTAAAATAGTAGCTCAAAACCCAGGAGTCTTGTTTACTCTTTACTGTTGACAATTTCTGAGAGGGTGACACTTCCTTCCTTATGTAGCACTTTGAAAGAAAGAAGGACACTTTCCTCAGGTAACTGATGTGTTTCACCAACACACTGAATCAAAGCCGTCTTGTTTATAGAGGTGTAAATATATTTCTACTTCTTATGTTACATGTTAACTTGAAAACACATTTAAGTAGCTCTTTTCTCATTACTTGTAACATACTATAATTTTATTTTAGGTAAGGAATGTTAGTAAGAAACCCACACAATTACCGATTAAACATATCTGGCACACAATACTATGGTTCTTATGATCACAGCCAAAAAAACTGTAAATTTTGGAACAACCTCAGTAGTTACACCAAAGATTTGGAAAGATTATTTTCCTAAACAATCAAGGTTCTTGTTTGGCTGAAAGATTCATTTAAAAAATGTAATACTTTGAGGATAAAATGTTAATTATATGTCATTGCCTTCAGTTTCTATTTTAGTTTTAATCTTTTGAGATTCAAAATAATAAAACTCTTTGCAAATTGTTGATGTCCTTGGATATTCCTCTTTCTTTAGTTAAATTAACATATATTCTAAATATATTTTGTATATATTAATTAAGCTTTAAAGTGTGGTTAGTTATAATTTTGCATTCTTATGACTAACCCCAAATATGTAATCACCCTCTAATTCCTTTTAAAAAGTATAAATAATATTTATTTGTTCAAGGAAGATAAAAAAAGAAACAAACTGTTGAAAAATATTTTTATTGCTAAAAGTATTGAGTTAGATCACTGTGATTCAAAGACTTTTTTTTTGGCTTGTTGACCTTCCTTATTTTACTCCAACTTCAAAGCAACAGTGAGCACCCAGGCTATGACAAACACTCTACAAGATTTGAGAGCCTATGAAGATGCGAAAAACACAGACCTTGTGTCTCAATTACAATCAACTGGATACGTATGCTGAATTAATTAACAGGTATAGACAATGACAGTGAGGTATAAAATACCACAGGATAATTATTTTTAATTCTCTGCAAAGCTGGGAAAACTTTGCAAAGGAGATGGCATTATCTCTAAGCTTTTAGAAATGGGGATAACTTCAACAGGTGAAGATAGAAGTAAAGAGAAGATTCTAGACATAGTAAAGCAAACAAAAAGGCACAGGAATTTGGAAGCTTAAGTCTAATTTGGGGGATGTTAAGTTGTGTTTGAGTCCATGGAGGTAGGGGACAGGTAGAGGGAACGGAATCTGGAAAGGTAGGATACAGTCATACCATTAATAGCCATTTTGCAAATTTCTGTCTTTCACAAGAGCAAGTCAAGTGGTATAAAAACCATCCTTCTATGTAGATAGGGGTGAAGGCGATAAGGCTGGGGGTGTAGGGCTCCAATTCACTGCTCTTTACTTTAAACAAAGTACTACTTAATAAAGTATAAATTAAAAAAGCATACATCTAAGAAATGTATATTACCCTTTCCGAAACACATAATGTGGAGCTATTCTTCATTCTGGTTGCAAACATATCAAAATGTACTCTGACAGTGTACCTAAAATTTCTACACATCTTTTTCTTTTCCCAGTGGGCTATGATTTGTTCACCTCAAGGTCTTTGCACACACATTGCTTCCTCTATCTGCTCTTAAAACCTCTGCATCTTTCTCCCAAATGAGCCCTCAACCTGTAGATCCCAGTGTAGACAATCCTGACCACTTCATCTAATCAGATCCCTCTCCTCATTACTCTGACCCTCACAATCCCTCTTCATGCTTTTTAGGACTCTGGATTTTGTAGGCTTTTTTTGGTTATTATTAATTTGTTCCTTTCCATATGCAATGATTTTTTTTTACCTCACTTTTGTGAGCTCCATGGTGCCAGGAACATCAACTGTGCTGTTCACTGCTCTCTAAATAATACCTGCAACAGGACCTAACACATAGTAAAGAGACAATAATTGTCAAAGTACTGATTGTCAAATATAAAGATATATAAAACTATCATACTGAAAAGTGAGATATCTAAATTAACAAATACAATTTTAAAAATTTCCTGAGGGTAATCTCTAAGAGCATGCAAGAAAAAGGTAAATATGCTTGAAAATATTTCCTAAAATAATATTTAATTACATAATTGAATACTTGTACAATTATATATAATAAATAGCCATACCACTATATAGCAATATATAATTTGCATAATATAAGTTTAATATTTATTTTGCTAAAAACTAGTAGATTAATTCTTTTCTACTGCTTAAGAGACATATCTATGTTTTTCTCCATTGAAGAACATATTTCTTTATGTTTAAGGAATATAAAAAAAATATTTTTTAAGATTCTGATGAAATTTCCTTCTAACATATCTTCTCTTCCATCCTCCCATCAAAAGTAAGGTAGCAAAGTGACCTCAAACATATTCTTCTTGAAGATCATTGAAGCATGCCTATCATTTCAAATTCAGGGACATCAAGAGAGCAGTCAGGTTTGAAAGCAGAGAAAGAGGCTATTGGAAAGCTCAGATATCCTTTCACACTGGGAAAGGAGTATATCCCCATCTTAAAACGCCTTAAGTGTAAAGCAAGTCCTCTCTCATCATGCAACATGGCACAAAACATTTTTTGTTCATATTGATAACACAATCTATTGGTTGCATGCTTAAAGAACGCACATAGTAAGCTTTAATTATTGTTTATATTAAAATAAACTTATTTAGAAGATAATATGTTTAGTTACTTTAAGTAGACAATAAATTTGGATCTCTATGGGTTGAAAATTGAATTCTAAAAGATAATCCATTTGACGACATAAGGGGGGAAGCAGACGAGATGATTTAAGTCATGATAGTGTGACATTCCACGAACCAACAGTGATTAGGCAGTTCAGTTGGTCCTCATAATACAAAGGTGGGCTGGATGAGACTAGGCTGACACGGAAAATTAAAATTCGTTTTCCTCAGCAGCTTCTACACTGGTCTGAAATATCATTTTCAGACAAACTCTCCACCAAGAAGTCTTTCCTATTACATATATACATATATATATAAAATTTTATTTCCCTGAGAACTTCCACTCTGATCTTCCTCAGATGTTTGCTTTTCAAGCTTGTCACTAGAGGCAAGTAATCCCCAATTTCTTACTGTGACAGTGAGAGTCCCTTTTTAAAAATATTGAGCATTAGCCTTTAAAAACAGGCATCAAAACTTTTGGTCATCAATTTGTAAATCTGTGGACACTCACATTCACATAGAAACACACAGTATGCTTCTCTCCCCTGTCTCTGGAACAACAGGACATTTAAAACAAATACAGCTGGGCACCAAGAATATAATGTGCTGGGCAAACATATTCTCCCATTAGCGTAAATATATTCTTCAATGTTTCCTGCCAAGCCCACTTGGTTATGAAAAGCAAGCCATTCCCACTGCTCCCACAGAACACTCCACATGCTCTCAAAACAACCACCCTTAGCAACTGGATGTGGAGACCGGCAGAGAGACAAAAGCAGCAGGGCCCATCTCCTGAGTGGCTCGCCTGCTCAGACCCTGACATTTTCTAGGCAGCAAAAGGTCATGCTAGGCACCAATCTGTGTCTAAAAAAATAAACACACACACACACACACACCACACAAAAACCCCTACAGGAAGATAGCTGCTCTAATCATCTTTTTTTGTAGTAACTGGTTGCTTGTCTCATGTAATTCGCTTGCTTTTTAATGAAAACTGACACATACCTCCCCAACCTCTCCCCCTCCCCCATTCGGACTCCTTTTAAAGATTCGCTGCACCCCCGCCCCATCCTAAAATTTGTCTGAGGGGCTTCGGAGCGTTCACTGTGACCCGCTAAGCAGCTTTCTGGTCAACCTCAACCGTACTGGTCCTTAGTTCACACGCACCCTCCGCCACTTCCCTCATGCCAGCCCCCGCTGAGGGCATCGTGGGGATCACGACACTTCGCCAGGGTCTGGGAGCCAAGGAGAAAGGCCAACTGAGGCCAGGCACACACACGCATCCCGGCCAACTCAAATCAGACCGGGAGCAGGGGACGCGACCCCGCGGTGCTGCGGGAAGATCCTCCCCGGGAGCTCAGGAGTCAGACTCTGCCCTCCTGGGCAGCCCAGGCTCTCGGAGTGGAAACAGGTTTCTAGAGCCCAGCCCGCACGAGACTCGGAGAGCAAGAGCCAGCCGGCGAGGAGCTGGCCAACTTGCCGGCTCTTGGCGGGGTTGAGTTTCCAGTGGCTACAGGTGCCCGCGAGCAGCTTCCCGGATCCCCGCGGATGGCGCTCGCCGCGCTCGGAAGGGAGACCCGGGGTCTGGGGAGGGGTGGGCGAGAGGGAAGGAGGGCGGGAAGGCGGGAGGGGAGCCCGAAGACGCTCCCTCCGGGCGCGGGGAGGGAGGAGGTCCGAGGCGCACGTCCCCGCGGCGACCCACACAGACCTTGGCGCCGCAACCTGCGCTTCTTGAGGCCGAAGATGCGCACTTTGGAGAAGATATCCACCAGGTTGCCGTTGCACAGCCCGCGGTTCTTGCTGGGGCTGCTCCGCCTCCTGCTGGCAGACGGCCGGTCCCAGTGCTGCTCCCGCGCCTGCCGCTTCTGGCGGATCAAGCCGCTGGCGATGGCCGCGGCCATGGTGGCCCGGGGAACGGGTCCGGGGA
>NW_007228909.1:293609-335353 GCF_000164805.1 Carlito syrichta | reverse complement strand
GCCGGTGATTGTCAAGTGCTTTGGAAATCAGCATCTGGAGAGAGCAATCTTCTCCCCTGAGACCGCTAATCAAAGCGCTCCGCTCCCACCCCGCTCCACCCCACCACCTATGGGGTCTCCCTCCTATAGAGCGCTCGGAAAGAAAAAGGAGTAGAGGGTAATGATCAAAAATAATAATGACAATAATAAAGAAAGCTAGGGTGGGTTGCTGGGGTGGGGGACTAAGAGGCTGAGCCCAAGCAGGTGCGATTGAAGGAATATCGGTGCGCTTTTTCTTAGATGAAACTCGCCAGTTCCCGGGCGTCCGCGGCTCAGCTGGGGCTTCTCGGTCTTCACGTGCCTCCGGGTCCACAGAAACTCTCAGCGGCGGTTGGGGAGCGCGGTGGTTTCCGCCCTCCCCGCTAATCTCTCCAGCACCACCTCCCCCCGCAACCCACCCAGGCAGGAGGAGGGGGAAGGAGGGGGGCCGGGAGGGAGGCGCCTCCCCTCCTCACCTAGTCCACCCAAACTTGCAGGACCCTCCCTTCCGCCGGCAGGAAGGGCAAGTCAGTGGTTTTGAGCCAAAAGGAGGGAAGAGGGAAGGAGAGGGGATGAGGCGAGGTGGTAGGGAAGGACAGGACTCTATTCCTAAATCTGCTTCCCAGCACTTGGAGGAGGAGATGACAGCCACTGGAGCTGCCACAGAACAGCCGCTGGAAAGCAGAAACGCCCAGGAGATGATGGAAGGAGTCAGGACAGAGACGAGAAGGGGGGAAGGAGGTGGGGACAGGAGGGCGGAGAGGATGGCACAGCATCCCAGGGACAGCAAGAAGCAGCCAGACAGAGGACACTCCGATGTGAGCTTTCGTCTTCTGGCGTCCCTGGGCAGCGTAGCTCTGTCCGCGAGCAGAGACATGTGAACTGTGTCTGAAATTCAAATACAACAGCTGCTCCCTCCGCCTCCCCACCCCGACCCTCCTGTCCGTGTCCCGACAGTGCTCTCCCCCGGATAGCTGAAAATATGAAGGTCTGAGAGGAAGGGAGGGAGCGGAGGACACCCGAAAAAAGAGGCTGGGAGAGAAACACTTCGCGCTTGGACGAATACGCATCCGTGGTTTCTAGGATACACCCAGAGTGGCAGAACTGAGTGCAGCTCTTGCTCGAGGCTTCTCACTTTCCCCTCACTTCCTTTTATGCTGTTTTGCCTATCCTCTCAGGAAGCTAAAGAAAAAATAATAATATCAGAAGCACCAACTAGACGTCTGGCGATGCAGCGTGAAGGACGTGGGGGAAAGATTCATTTGGTAATCAAGAGACTTGTGGCAATCATCTTCTCCAGTGACTGCTTTAGAGCCGGGTAGCGGGGCAGACACACTAAGCGGGCAGGCCTGGGAGCAGTTCTGAAGCAAAACATACTTTCTCTTTCTCTCAGGAATAGGCAGTCAAGTACTACAAAGACTTGCTACCAGGCAACTGGGGGAAGTGCAGCAGAGGGCAATGTGCAAGGAGGCTGGGCATCTTCTGCTCCACACACAGCTTATCCACAACCTCCCTATGTAAGCAACTACTGCTTGGTTGCTAATCATGATGCTTAGTCCATGTTTATCAACAAGTCTCCTTTTGGGACGAGAATTTAACCTAATGGGAGTGTGCCGATTTGGGTCTCACACATACATTGTTGGTTTTAGGATGGTGTGTACCATATTTAATATTACAGAGCATTACCCTAGAAGTGTATTTTCTCCACTTGGCTATGTTGCATCTACAAAGTACCACAGTTGTTTAAAAGGAGTAGGCCAGAGTTGTTTTGATAGAAATTTGCAATCCCTAATCACCCATGAGATATCAAAAGTGAGGAAAGGGGCCATGTTGATGATTTAGCTCTGCCTTTACCACTTTATTTTCTGTTTCATAGGTCTCTGCTCTTCCATTTTGGGGTGTGTATTTATGTTGTGTTACTATTCTCTAGCTTAAAAAGAGAAAGCCACCTATAGAGAGATGAATATATCTAATAAAATGGCTATTAGTGTGAGCGATGTTTTTAAGGTCACTGAAATAAGTCCCACTGACCATGAGGAGTCACGACTCCTGGCTCCCATTACCGAAGAGAGGCCATTTGAACATTTCAGAAGTTACAGATTTGAATTGCTGAAATATACAAGTTTATCTATTCTTGCAGTGAACTTTCCAAAGAAGTAAAACGTTAGGTATAGTGACTTCTTAAATCTAGTACAACATGCCCAACCAGTATACCTAGTTTCTGCTTAAAGTTGTTTTTTTTTAAGTCTTTTGATGTGTGTAACAACTATATTAATTTGAGCAGAATGAGATTAAGCTTCTAGCTGTTACAGATGTGTTTTCCCCAGGGGTGTTCTTATACTTCAGTCTCTGGCTCAGATCCTTGGATGGGGGAACAAGGAGGTCAGTTTTTGGCTCTCTCAGACCCCTCCCTTCATTGCTCAGCAACCTCCGGGGACGGGGGGCGGGGGAGGGGATGGTGTTCAGCACCGAGGACAGCGGTCCCACCCCAGCCTTAACCTCTCAGAGCGGAAATTCCCTGGCTGAAAAGCGCTGGCTGTGAGGGTCTCTGATACCTTTCTCCCTTAAAAACAGCTTTTCACTCCCCCCCCCCACCACCCTCCCGACGTTGGAAGGAAATTAATCCTCACAGCTTCTACCGGCATTCATAACACACCTCGGCGCACAAAGCCTTTTCGCTTTTCCATGTCTGAGAAATACGGTTTCCGTCTTGGGCATTCGACCCCTGGCGCCGCGCCTGGAATAGGGGACTACTGGTCTCCGGGCGTCTATTCCACTTGTAAATTTCAGGCGGTCATTTCTATTCTACGTGGCTTCCTATTTTAAGGAAGCTTGGAGAGGGGACAGCATTGGGATAATCAAGGTCTTTTAGCTTAATCCCTGCTTTTTCCTCTTACCTCCCTCAAAACACTGTTTAGTTGTTTACAGATGGAAGTAAGTGAAAGGAAACGCAAGAGAGCCATCTGCTGTCTTAAGCTGTGATTTTTAAAAAGTGTGCAAAGCTAGGGTGAAAACCCAGTCAGAGCCAGTGAACACAAAACCACACACTTCTATAATTCAGAAAATAATTTCTCACTCATTAGGACCTTCTGGGAGTTGTTAATTTCACTTTTTGGCTTTATAGAGACAAAAAGTGAAGTACCACCCAGGTAGTGGTGCCCTGATCAAGCTGTTAGGAGTCTAAACTCTGATTTCAGATGCTCTTGGTTCATTTTTTGGCTCTGCAACTTCCTTGCTGCATAACGACCTCCAGTAAGTTGCCTTAGTCTCTCTCAACGTCCATTTCTTCACCACTTAAATTGAGACGAAAGCAGAACCTCCTTTTCAACAGTTGTAAGATTAAATTTAGTAAATGAATGTAAGAATCCTAGCTCAGTGACTGGCACAGCTTAAGTACTCAAGCAAGAACTGCTATTATTGTATTATCACCATCTTCCAGACCACTCATTTTCTATCTTGTAAATTCTTTCTCAATATCCATTTTCTCAATATCAAAATATGATTTCCCATGTATATTTCCTCACCCCCTTAATGGATACATGACAAGATTTAAAATAATTAGAAACATAAGAATCTGCTTTAAGTTTCGGTAGAAGAAGTCCAAGTTCAAATCTTAATCATTTTTGGTTAGATTTGTGAACTTAGCCCTGTAAGCCTATTTCTCTACCCATTGAACACTGATGATATAAACACTTCTCTGCTTCTCAAAGAATATGAGTACCTATGACAAAACACTTCTAAAACAGTAAAGTACTATACAGACATCGGTTTGGAAGGTAATTAGTTCACTACTTCACTGTGCTTGAAGATCTCCTGGAGATACTATGATTCTTTTGTCCCTCCAACTTTGCTTATGTTCTTCCCTCTGCCTGGATCATTACCCCTTCTTCATATTCCTATTGATATGTATAAAGCAGTGGCTAAAACACAATTGTTTCAAGGCAAAATGTCCTTGAACCACTCATTTAACCTCTCCAAGCTCAATTTCCTCTTCTATAAAATTGTCATAACAACACAATAATGTTATCATGAGAATTAAGTGAGAATATGCATGTAAAACAAGGCAGTGTTAGGCACATAATGGAAATTCAATATGTAGTAGCAATTAGTAACCATTTAATTCTTTATCACTCAGATCTTCATTTATTCAATAATCAAGTCGTTATTCAGTGGCTACTGTGTACATGTCAACAATACAGTAGGTGAGCCAGCAGATTTTTAAATAAAAATACAAAAAGAGTTTTGGCTCTACTTCCATGGAGTGTATAGTTTAGGTCTGAGCATACATACCTTCTCTGTAAAACTTCTTACTACTCACTTCCATTTGATGCTAAATTTAAGGCCCCTTCTAAAAACTTAACATTTGTTAAAGAGCTAGATTAATATTTCTACAAAAATGTCTAATAGGTGTCTCACAGTTAAGAAGGCCAATACTCAACCACTGTCCTTTCTTCTTAAACCTGTTCTTCCAGTCCTCCTCACTAGAATGTCAATTCCATTGTCCTTGTTCCTCAGTGCAAGATACCAAGAACTTTGGCATCATATCAATGCCACTTCTTTCTTTAATACCTCATATATACTTGTGCAAGATCTTTTCTCTTTGTCTTCAACAGATATCCAAAATATGGTCACTCTCTTCATCTCCACTACGACCTACCAGCACCATCTTTTGGACTACTGTAATCCACCTAAAAATCCTACACCCCAATAGAAACCAAGTTCTCACAATAGTGACCTGCAATGTCCCACATGATTTGTGCCCCACCTCTGACTTCATTTGTTCTCTGACATCATCTCCATTTCTCAACCTTTGCTCATCTCTTCACTTTGCTGTTCCTCAAACGACCTGGCATGCTCCTATAGCATGGTTTTTCCACTTGCTATCCCATCTGACTCTCACCTCCTTCTATTTTTTGCTCACATCTTTCCTCACAAATATGCTTAATATATAATCCATAAAAATAATTGTTTCCCTTTTGCTTCCCTTGTTTTATAGTTTTACATAGAACTTACAATGCTTTAATTTTCTATATATTTTACTTATTTATTTGGGCAGTCTTCCGCTTTTAAAGTATAAGCCTGTACGTGTATAGAATTTGTCTCTTTTGTTTACTTCCATATATCCAGAGATTAAAATGGTGCCAGGTAAGTAGGTGCTCAATAAATATTTGTGTATTGAAAGGATTAAGAAGTTGGATCTATGGACAGACAAGCAGTTAATACCAAACAAGAGGAACAGAAAATCTTAGCTCAATCTGTCAAGGATGAATTACTTTATGGTGCTTAATCTCTTTGAGCACCAAGACATCTATCGAAAGTTCTATCTGGATTTCACGTAAACTCAGTCTCATAAATAGGATATAGAGAGCATACGTTAGCCTCTGCTGATGGCTTAGGCTCAACCTAACATGACAAGTAGTTTGAGCTCTGAATTCCAATAATGTTATTCTTGGGGTTTGCTGAAGGATGTGAAACTGATTCCACTTGAATGAAAAAGGACTTTACTTGTGATTGACTCCTCCCTCCAAACACACACACATACTAGTTTCTTTCTTGTATTCAGTTGACAGAGGATAAATTGACACTATGCTCCTTTTCAAATTTGCTACATCTAATTCATCATAGAGTTTGAAACCAGATTAAAATTTGTTAAAATTATCTGTAATTATAAAAGTAGTTGAATTATACGTGTTTCTTTTTTATACAAAAAAGAAACAGCCTCATTGATATTGATTTCATTATTAAAGGAGCTTTTAAATTTTTGACAATTAACTTATGATGAATTAATTTGGGGTGAACTTGAATAGGGTTATAAAGGATATTGGCATTTGTTCATATCCTCTGTTCTGGATAAATGTGTTTGAAAATGTATGAAATACTTCTGAAAAGGTAATATTAAAGCCTTTTATCATTTTTTATTCATTTGGGAAATATTAGGAAGTAATGTTAATATGCATTTGGGACAAATTTTTGACTAGTTAATTGAGATTCAGAGCTTAACCTATCATTATAGTTAATGTTCAAAATCATAGTTTAATTTTTATGTGACAGTATTATTGACTTTTTTAGATTCAAATAATAATCTAAATTAATATTCAAGCACTTTATATTTTCAAGATCTGAGTGATTGCATTAATGTAACAGTCCTGTTGATTAATTTTTCTTAGTATATTTATTTCTAGTAGGTAAAAAGTTTTTATTGCTTTAAAAACCTGGAAGGAATTTTATTGTTGCTTAATATTTTAATTAAATAAGAAAAGTGAAAACTACTGGTACCAAAAACCTTGTGATCATTCTTTCCTATAGAAGCAATACCAGATTGATACTAGCAGAGGGCTTAGCTTTACAAATTTAGTGATTTTTTTAAAAATGTGGCTAATAAATTGGAAAAAAATATTTTCAGTGGCTTCCAGCCTTCTATATTTAAGTGAATCCAAAATATGCATAGCAGTCATTTCAGAGTTGTAAATATTAATTTATCTTTTCTTACTCTACATCGGTAGTGGGAAATTATAATACTAACAGTTTTAATGTTAGATCAATGGATTTCTTTTATTTTAAAAATGTGGGGTACAATTCAGGGTTAGATATGCAAATGGTCATTGTACAGGTAAAATTTGGGCCTCATTTTGGTCCCCACTTCACCTGGTTTGAGATCAGGTTCCCTTATTAATGAAGTGTGTCCCCCACTTTCCTGGCAGTTTCTCACTACTGCCAATCCTTTACTTATAGTGCTGTGATAATTGTTCAGGGTCTGCTTATTAGTGAGAACATGTGGCACTCAGTTCTTTGTTTCTGCAATAGTACTATAGACTCTAAGTCCACCCAAGTTGCTGTGAAGTTTGTCCTTCTTTATGGTTATGTAATATTCCATTGTGTATATGTACCATATTTTTTTTAACCAGTCCACTTTCGATGGGCAACACGGTTAATTCCATGTTTTTGCTATTGTGAATAATGCTGCAATAAACATGTCTGTGCAGGTATCTTTTTCATAGAGTGATTTGCATTCCTCCGGGTATATTCCCAGAGATCTTGTTTTTAACACTACTGAATATCTCAACAGAAAAATATAATAACTCAATTCCTAAGAAAACTTGAGAAAGAAATGTTCATTTGTAATCTCAGTGTGAAATATTCTGGGTGCACATATGATACAATCTTACTTATACATAACATTGCAATGAATTTTTTTTCAATTTCTAGAGTATTCACTTTCACAGAAATTAAATGCTCTAGATTGAGGTGATATTCTTTGCATTTAGCATGTATGAATCAAACACATATATAAACATGCACATCTGCATTTACATATACTCAAACACACACAGAGGCATGCATGCACATGTGCCAAAATACACAACTTAATTTCTAACTCTGTCAAAGGTAATTATGAAGCATTAGTAATTTTTTAAAAAGCAACTTGCAAACTCCCTGTTCAAGCACCTTAGAAACCTGTTTTGATTAATGCCTTAAATATACAGACATTATCTCTCTAAATTCACCTTTGAAATTGCTCTGGCAGATGATTAAACAGGCATTAACAAAAAATTAAGTAAACATTTCTGTCACAGTTAAATATGAATTAAGACTGTACCCCTTTGATAAATTATCTAAATAGCATTTGTATAATAGTTGTAAAAAGTTTTTAGTTTTGGTGGAGTGACATGATCTTCATTTTAGGAGAATTAAGCACCAGAGTTGTTATATGTTATACTGCTAGAAAGTAGAAGAACCAAACTTCCAGCTCCTGCTTTTTCTATCATACTATCTGCCACCAAGCAGCCAGTTATTTGAAATGCACTGCATCAAGTATAGAATAGGGACTCTCATATGAGAGTCAAGTACTCCCACCAACTTCAAGAATGGGCTTAGGATTATCTATGATTTCTCTGAAATTTACGCTTAAAAAAAAGAAAGCTGTGAATGTATGTTTTGATAATACCAGGATTCACAGTTTTCACTCACTTGTTGTAGAGCTCTGTGATCAAAGCAAGACTAAGAACCAACAACTGTGAAGGGAGGCAAAGAAGGAATGAGTACCAACATCTAATTCTACATTTTTTGACTATAAAAGTAGCACATACTTATTGAGAAAGCATTGAAATGTAAAAATAAATGATAAATAAACATGCCTGAAATTCCAACATTTAAATTTTTGATATTTTTTTCAGTTTTTAAAATATTTTACATAAAAATTTGCTATCATTTTTGGCACAGTTTAGTGACTAAAGAGACAATTGAAGTCAAGGTCAGTGTATCTAAAAACATATATTTCAATTATCTGAACTGGAAGTCCGTCAGAAACTACTACATTCAACATTCCTTCAAAAACTCTCTACAACTAAGAGTGTACTTCTTTCTAAGTCATGGTCTGTGTGCTGTAATTTCTGGAGCCAATGCTTACCTTGATACAGTTCAGGGTTTCAGGAAGTCTAACTAAATACCTGAAGCCTTAGGGTTTTGTCAAATTTGCTATTAATATGCCTCCGATATTATAATCTACTTCTAAAAGATGCATGTGAAAGTAAATCAAGGTGCCTGCATGTAGAAAATGTTATGATTATAAATTGATCCCTTATTCCTGAGCCTAGTTCCTACTTTGTACGTTGAGCATTGAAAACAAAAAAGACCCTTAAATTACTCTCTGAGTCTTTCTCAGTAAACTGCAATAGACGTCTCATCTTGCCTTTGTAACAAAAAACCAAAAACTTCGTTACTTTAAAAAAAAAACCACACACAAACTTACTATCTTACAGTTCTGAACATAGGCAATCCTAAATCAGTCCTGATGGGTTTCATCAAGATGTCTGCTGAGCCTTCTAAAGGCTCTGAAGAAAGAATTTATTTCCTTGCTTTTTTTAGTTTCCTAGAGGCCACATTCTATGGCTCATGGACCACTCCTTACGTCATCCCAGCCTCTTATTTCCTCTGTCACATTTCCTTCTATTGACTTTGATCCTTCTGCTTCCCTCTTTTAAGGATCCCAGTGACTTCATTGGGTCCACCCAGAAAATCCAGGATAATCTCTCCATCTCAGAATCCTAAACTTAATCACATCTGCAATATCCCGTTCTACCATATAAATCAAAACATTCCCAGGGTGCAGGGATAAGGATGTGGACATCTTTTGGAGGCTGTCATTCAGCCTACCACGCCTGTATCCAAAGCACATGGAAATAGAATCCTGTCTAGCATTTGACAGTCACCCACCCAACCTATCATAGGCAAAATAACTGCTCCAGAATGCCAGTTTTAAAATTAGAGTCCTGTTTCCCTACCAATATAATTTTTTTAACCCAGCTGTTTATTCTATTGAATCTCTGAATATTGCCTGCTCCTGTGTCCTTAGTTGCTTTACTCCCTGCTCAGAATTACGTGTTATCTTTTGCTGGACTGCTCTGGTACCACCTGCTTGCCTGAATTTCTTATGATTTTAATTATTGCATCTCTCAGAATAAAGAATATACAGCAATTCTTGGCAATTGTGGGAAGAGAGCCATTATGCTCCCCTGTGGATTGTGAGAACGCATTTCTGAGCCCCACATAAATCCATGAAGAATTTAATTTCTTGAGTTTATAACATGCCTTTCATGAGATTTAAGGCCATTGGATCCAGCTAAATAAAACTAAAGCTAGACATGTGATGCTCTACAAAATAAGATTTGGGGCCTAAGGCTATAACCAAATAAAGAAAATAGATTCTGAGAGTCTTTTTTTCCCCATTCCATTTTCATTTTTACGTTGCTGTAGGGGTAGGAGATAATTGTTCTTTCTTTTTAGAAATTTAGACTAGCTCCTTAGGTAAGAATTTGCCTTGACTGTCTAGTTTGATGCTGACTACAAATGATAGGTATCCTTTATGAAAAAGATTTTTAAAGGACTCAGAAATACTTCCCATAGTGGTATATGGACAGAGGAAGAGGAACTTCGGAAAAAAAAATAGTTTCAGGGAGGACACCAAGGAGATTTTAAAATAAATAAAGTTTGGAGCCCTGAAAGAAACTTCGCTTCCTAAATTTTTCTTTGCTTATTCTTTTGCCCTTTTTGCTTTTTTCATGCTGTTACTCTTTTTATTGTCCTCTGAGATCCAATGAAGATTTAAAAGATTCCAGAGAGGAGAGTACTCAATGGTTAAAAAAAAGAGAGAAGTATTTGTCTATGAGTCAAGAACAGCAGTTATTTTACCTTACAGGTTTTCTTTATATATATTTGATACATACATAAAATATTTTAGAGTACCAAGATGCATCAGCAAATGAATCTCTCCCCCAGCAGGCAGGGATAAGCTGTCCAGACAGAATGTTTTCCCCAAGACACCTAATCGATGCAGTCAGCTGTGCTAAGGAGAAGCCAAAGCTGGCCGCTGGCAGTACTCACGGGCTTGTGTTCATTCCTCCATGAAATGGGTTTAGTGATCCTCTCAAGAGATTTAGCTCTAGCAGGACAAATCTCAGATTCATTTATGCCAGGGACTTTTGAGTACAAGCAGGAGACAACAATTTAACATATTTTTACAATATAAAGTTTAGATTTGAGCCCTTGCTGTCCTGCTCCAAGTCAGAGCAGATAATCAAATGTGGGTTTCTCAGCCCTTTGTTGTAGTTTCTGTTTCCAGGACTGTGAAGGAAGGAAGCTGGGAGTTGGTGCATACAAACATACTGAGAAAGGGTAGAATGAGCCTCCCAGCTTCTTTGCCTCTCTATCCCAGACACTTCTGACTTCTCCAACACAGAGTTTCTGACTACAGGGACTCTGCCTCCTCAGGACCGTGCAGTGCCTGACATTCCACAGGTGCAGTGTTTGTCTCCCCACAGTCAGTGTTTGTCAAAGGCAGGAAGAGAATTAGAAAGAACTCGCTTCTGGTTCTGGATTTCTCTTCATCTCTTTAATGATCCACCCAATAGTAAAAAGTACTTGCCCTTGGTCACATTTCCCTCTCTCATTCCGAGAGACACAACAACTTTTCAAAGAATCTTAAAAAAAAAAAAAAAAAAAACTCTCTAAAAATACGCTAAAAATACATCTTAGGGGGAGATACTAGGTCTTCAGACCACCATGAGCTGGAATACTCTGTGAGTGGAACGAAGTGGAGATGCCACTGCTTGGTGGATTTCCCTAGTATTTTAATAAAAGGGAATGGAATATGAAAAAGAAAAGACAAAAAAGGGAGCCTAATGCAAGCTCTCTGCTTCACTGATATTAATGAGCCTGGAAATAAAATCATATTTCAGTACATACTAATTAACATCATAATAGAGGGCCATTTTGTTCTATTTAAATTACTGAAAATGAATACAATTTGAATATTTAAGTATTACCATTGAAAACATCTTAAAATTGCTTGTGCTGTGTGTGTGTATATAAACACACATATGTAATTTTTGCTAATCTCGATAAATAGAAGTCACTGTGTATCAGAATCATATTTTATTTCTCAATTTTAATCAATTATGGCTCTGAACTGAAATCTTACTTTGCTAGATTGTTTTCCCTATCTTTATAAGTTAGCACAAGTAGTAACCTTAGAAATTATCTAGTCTAATAATTTCACTTTACTGATTGGCAAACTCAGGCTTTGAGGGTTAATTAATTCGCTAAGCTCTTAGCTGACAAGAAGCAGCCGCGGGCCTGAATTCCACTCTCCTGATGAGGTGTGCAAGAACTTCTTGCTTCTAGAAAGCCCAGCTCTGTGCTTTCCAGAGGACCTTGGCGATACTGGAGAAGAATGGCCACTATCACTCTCTCCAGAGCATTTCTGGAACACAGCTGTCCTCCTTCCTTCTTGTTAAGCATAAAGCATTGTTTTTTTCTATGCAGATATACATACTATTCTTAAATAATTTGAATTGGCTATGAATTACTGCATCTGATGATATTTGCAAAATCAGCCTCCTTGGATCAATATATTCATAACAATATAATTTTCATAAAGATTTATGGGTTAGTTCACATCAACAATCTTCATTTATTCATCATTCAATAACTAACACCATTAACAAATCTATGGAGTATTTGTTCTTCACCACTATGCTTGTCTTGGTATTCAGATTTCTACTCTATTTTTTATTATAAAGATGTGGGGTACAATTCAGGGTTAGGTATACAAACATCAATTATGCAGGTACACTTGTTGATGAGGTATGCCCCTCCCTCCTCTAGCAGTTTCCCTCAACTGCCAATTCCACTCCCCTCCCCTGTTTCCCACTACTGCCAATCCCTTTCTTATAGTACTATGATAATTGTTCAAGTTCCGCTTATGAGCAAGAACATATGGTACTCTGTTCTTTGTTTTTGTGATAAATCACTAAGTATGATCGACTCCAAATCCATCCAAGTTGGGCAAAGTCCATATGTTTGTCCTTCTTTATGGCTTCATAATATTCTGTTGTGTATATGTACCACATTTTTAAAAATTCAGTCCAGCTTTGATGGGCAGCATGGTTGGTTTCATGTTTTTGCTATTCTGAATAGAGCTGCAACAAACATACGTGTGCAGGTATCTTTTGTAGAATGATTTGAGTTTCTCCAAGTATATTCCCAATAGGGGAATTGCTGAGTCATATGGAAGGTCAATTTCTAGTTCTTTCAGAAATTGCCACACTGTCTTCCAAAAAGGTTGCACTAGTTTGCATTCCTACCAGCAGTGTAGAAGCATTCCTTTTTCTCTACATCCTCACCAGCACCTGTTGTTGCTTGTTTTATTAATTATGGCCATTCTTACTGGGGTTAGGTGGTATCTCAGCATGGTTTTGATTTGCATTTCTCTGATAATGAGTGAAGTTGAGCACTTTTTCATGTGTCTGTTGGCTGCCCATATATCTTCTTTTGTGAAGTGTCTATTCATGTCTTTTGCCCACTTTTGAATAGGGCTGTTTGTGCTTTTTCCTTTTGGCACGTTTGAGTTCATTGTAGATCCTAGATGTTAGGCCTCTGTCAGATATACAGCTGACAAATATTTTTTCCCATTCTGTGGGCTGTCTCCCTGCCATCTTGATGGTTTCTTTTGCTTTGCAGAAGCTTGTTAGTTTGATGAGGACCCACTTGTCTATCTTATTTCTTAAGGTATGGGCATTTAGGGTTCTGAATAGGAATTGGTTGCCTTTCTAATTTCCATAAGGTTGTCTCCTACGTTTTCTAAAATTCTTATTCAGACATCTACTCTCAAGCAGCTCAGAGCATAGTTGGAACATTGCGCATATGTCCGTGTGTCTGCATATTTTATATGTGTCATATGAAAAGCATGTGCAAGAATAGTAGAAAGAATCAGTTCTACCTGGTGTGGGTCAGGAGAGGACTCATGGAAACTAAACTTGGAGTTAAGATTTAAAAGGGAGAGGATAGTCACCAGCTAGACAGGGGGGACTTGGGGATTTCAGGCAGAACAATATCAACTGAGAGAACCTCAAGTTAAAGTGCAGTTTCATCTGTGAAGGAAAGTGGAGGCAGTTCTGCGCACCAGGAATAACCAATCTGTGTCAGGGAAAAAGATACAAAGAGCGTCAATCAGTGCTCAAATTAGGGGTCTCATATGTCATTGGAGAAATGTGTACCGGCTGCAGAGCCAGCTAAGCTAATAAACACTAAATGATAATTCATGAAGAGCTGTTTTCCATATAGGTTTACCACAAAGTACTTATTGTTCTTCCTCATGACAGTTTTTAAGTATTTTATTACAAAACGTACTCTATTTGTTCACAATATGACCCATTTACTTAACTGGGTGTTGTCATATCATTTCCCTATTTTCATGTTGATTTTTTTCTTACTTTTCCATTGATATGTAAGATATGCTCATTGGAGCTAAAATGCACACAAGACATGACATGTATGTATATAAGATATGATATACATATGTATATAATATATAAAACACACAAAATAAGCTGAAGGAAAGTACAAACAGTGTTTATCAGTGACTGGTGGGTTTTAGCTCTACATTTTTTATTCCTCACACTTTTCCCCTAATTTTTTACAAAGATCATTTGCTATCTTCAGAATCATGAAAGTTGCTGTGTTTTTAAAACATAGATATTAATTTAGAAAAAATAGAAGAAGAGCAACACATATATAAATGAAAAAGTCTTCAGCTGAGGAGCAAGCTGTGGATATCCATTAGCCGATTAGAAAGCTTTTTCTTCTAAATTTTAAATAACTCCATTACCCCTTTTAATGTGAGAGCATATTCTATTTATATGATATCAAAAGTCTTGCACTTAGAATTCTTCAACATCAACGTTTTCCTTTGTCCTTTTTGTTTTAAGAGATGTAAATAGTACTGTTCCAATAAGATCACTTTTTAAAAAACAACAAAAACAATAACAAGACTTTTTTTTTTGAAAAATCAAGGTTGCAATCTCTGAGACAACCTTCAGTACAGCTTTTTAGGGATATGAGTAATATAACTCATGGATTGAGAGTCTTTACAAGGTTTCATGTCAAAAAGAGCAAAACTAATTTCCTGCAATGAAATATCGCTCTCTCTGTGGTCATACCTTGGCTTCTGGGTAAACATCATTTTATTTATAACATGCGCATGTCCTCGTATCCTATTATTAATGCTGTATTGATAAACAGAGAAATAAATCTCTGCCACTGAAATACTGTTTTCATGATGCTCTTTGTGTGGTCACACAATCATTCAGTGATTTTCTTTTTAGCCTAGAAGGACTTAGTCAGTTGCAAAGGTTTTTCATCAACTTTTCTGAGCTAGTTGGTATCAACAATTCAGTTTCACTTTCTTCATATAATTAAATTATTTTACACTACAATAGTCCTAGCACATCACTGTAGATTAAAGCACACACATACACACTCACACACATACACACATACACATGCAAAGTTAAACCAATATTGCTAAACCCTCTGACACTGTCAAGGGAACCAGACACACATACACACGCAGAGTTAAACCAATATTGCTAAACCCTCTAACACTGTCAAGGGAAATAAAAATAACTGCTTCCACATGAGTTCCACAGGCTGGTTTGTTAAATTCACTTTTACATTTTTGCTCGAAATTTCGATAGAAAAGGGCCTTATAATTATCTAGTATTATGCTGTTCTAACAACTCTGGGAAGAGGATGTTTGATTTCCACTTAAACATTCTGATGACTGGGGACCCAAGGTCATACTTCTCCTTTTTCATATGGCTTGAATTTTAGAAAGCTTTTCTCAGAATTGGACCCAAAAGCTGGTTTTCTAAAATGTCCAGTCATATCTCACCTTCTATCGCCCATTGGAACAAAATATTTATTGTTCTTCTGCATGATAGTTTTTAAACATTTTATAACAAAACATACTCTACTTATGTCTGTCTTTCTAGTTTCAGGACATGTCAGTGACATTGATCCACCCATGAGAGCTATTGTCGAGATCACACAAAACGTGTAGTTTTTTTCTGCTTGTCTCTGGAATTCAAATGAACCCATCCACTCGGGCCTTCTTTGTTCTTCCTAGTCCTTGGTTTCCCAGTTCCTTATATTCATCCTCACACTGCCTCAGTTCCAAGTCTTCACTCCTATTCTGTCTCTTGTTTTTTTTTCCACTGGCAATTTATTTAGTAGTTTGCATTCGCATTCCTTGGCACTTCTGCAGAATATACATTTTGACGTTCTCTTTAGTCACAAACACTAAGAGACTTCAAAATGAGGCTGTAATTATCTCAATTCTCTTAAAATCTTAGAACTGGCTGTTCCTTTCTCTCCTTCTCCACCATATTTGAGAGATGAGAGAGATTTCCCGCTTCACTGAGTCAGAGACTTTGTTTTTTCACTGCTCATAGAATATACCCTTAAAGTCTAGCACTGTGCTTGGCCCATAGAAGTGAGTCAAGAATAGTTGTTGAATAATGTTGAAAGGGTTTCTTCTGGTGAGTTGGACAAGGTATTAATGGCCGTGTTAAAACCTG
This sequence comes from Carlito syrichta, assembly GCF_000164805.1. Taxonomy (NCBI): domain Eukaryota; kingdom Metazoa; phylum Chordata; class Mammalia; order Primates; family Tarsiidae; genus Carlito; species Carlito syrichta. Next base: position 319,421 of record NW_007228909.1, on the reverse strand, counting down.
ACGTCAGAAAAGCACACCACAGAGACAAATAGAATAAACATTTCAGGGGATCTGTACCCTTCACTGTGCAAAGTGCCTAAAGAACACTATTGACCCAACTTGAACTTGCTCCATTTCACCCCTAAATCTTCTTTGCAACATTTCCTATTGTAATTTGGTTTATTTATTTGAATCCAACAGAACTCCACAGAAATGCTTATTAGAATCACAGGACACTCTCAAAAAGAATCTCTGGGGTAAAAAGGTCTTAAGTATAAGAACCTTCTCTAGCCGGGCTCGGTGGCTCAGCCTGTAATCCCACGCCTTTGGGAGGCTGAGGTGAGTGAATTGCCTGAGCCCGCGGGTTTGAGACCTGCCTGGGCAGCGAGACCTCATCTCTACAATAAATAAAAAAATCAGCCGGGCATGGTAATGCATACCTGTAATTCCAGCTACTTGGAAGGCTGAGGCAAAAGGATCGCTGGAGCCCAGCAGGTCGAGCCCAGCTGCGGTGGCCGGGAGCGGCCACTGCACTCCAGTCTGGGCGACAGAATGAGACTCCAACTCAAAAAAAAAAAAAAAAAAAAAACCTTCTCTAAAAGCTCTTCAAGATCAATGTCAAGTATTAAGATACTATAAAAGTGATCAGATATTCTATTAAACTTGAGAAAATATCATTTCAATAATTTTGTGGAAACATTTATTTCACATGCTGACCTGTAGCTTTCCTTTGCAATTTTCCTTTTACCATGCAGAAAACAAAGTTCTTTAATGAAAGTTAGTCTGACCCTTATTTTGAGCCTACTGGGAAAGAAAGAGTTATGTTGTTTATTTTAATTGTTTTTTTATTAAGGAAACCACAAATACATGAATAAAAAAAAAATCTCATCAGAGAATGTTATAGGATAGTGCTGAGGAAGCTTTGGTTTTAAGGTCATATGAAATCACTGTCTGAGTAGAATTAGGCTATAGGTAGTTTTCCTAAAATGAAGTTATTTGTCAATCAGTTGCCTCTACCCACTTTTGCTAAACATGCTTCCTATTATAAACTGCAATAAATTAAGTTAAAAAAAATAAAAGCACTTAGAAAAAAATTCTAGGTGCAGAAAACAAGATCTGAAATTCTAGGTCAAGGTATATTTTATTTCTGTATTTAACATTAGGAAGCAAATTTAGAGAAAAGATAAAACCCCAATCAGATGGTTTTGAGGTCAAGATTGGTAAGGAGGAAGATAGAAGGAAGGAGAGATGGAACCAGCTAGCCAGCTATGTTGACACCCTGAAGTCCTATTTTCTCTTAGGTCTTTCTTTTATTTTAAATCTATACTTGTCATAATTTTTTTTTTTTTTTTGAGTTGGAGTCTCACTCTGTCACCAAGACTGGAGTGCAGTGGCCGCTCCTGGCCACTGCAGCCTCGACCTGCTGGGCTCTGGCGATCCTTCCGCCTCAGCCTTCCAATAGCTGGAACTACAGGTGTGCGCTACCACGCCCGGCTAATTTTTGATTTATCGTAGAAATGAAGTCTCGCCAAGTTGCCCAGGGGGGTCACGAACCTGCAGGCTCAGGCAGTCCACTCACCTCAGCCTCCCAAAGCGCTGGGATTACAGGTTGAGCCACCGAGCCCGGCTACTTGTCATAATTTTTAACTCACTCCATCTCCATCTTTACTAATTAAGCATAATATGGAATCAACTGAATCAACACTCATAACATTACCGATACGTTCTATATTCTGTTCTTAATATTTTAAAAACTGAGTTGTTATTTTTATTCTTTAAAAGAAGTTCAAACCAACTAACCAAACTAACGTTGAAACTAACGAAAGTTATTGACACCATTTTTTCTGACCAATCTGTACATGATGATGGTCAGAACCCACTCACTGCCCACCTCTAATCTCCCATTGTTCACAGAGCAAATGCTTTAACAGTGATAGATAAGAACTTGCCTAGTAGAAGATTTCAAATTGTCTTTTGTGAATGCATACTTTTTGAATTATATTGAACTAATGTTATTCATAATATATTGTCGTTAATAATATAATAATCATACAATGCTATTAATAATATACAGTATTCATCTAATTAATCTGTGACTAAGTTTACAGATTATTCTTATTCATACAATCTATGTAACTGAATGAGTCTAAATATTACTGTCGCTTATATATACATGTGCATTTATATATGTATGTATATGTATACTTATATGTGTATATATTTATATTTATGTAAATTATATATTTAACAAATCATACTTCATATAAAGATATATAGATAACAAGTATGACTCAGAGCAGGAAACTCATTTTGATTTTGATCACACTTTATTTTGGCTTGTAATTACTGGCAGTATATGAAAGTATAAACTCCCATAACTAATTTGATTGATAGTCTTAAGTGTTAACTTTTCCAATAGTCAATAAGTAATGGGAAGATAAGCATTTTAAGTTCTTGCTGTTTTTAAACTTTTAATTTGATTCTTCACCAAGGGAAGGAAGTAGACCTTGAATAATCAGTGATCCATGAGATGGAAGACCGTGATTTGGTAAATAAATGTGGCTATTGCAACATGAGAAAGCAGTTTACAAACAGCACTGGTAGGGAAGGCAACTGATTCCTTAAAACACGATAGCAAGAAACAAACTCAATGTCCATGTATAGAACAATGCAAAGCAAACTGGTATGTTCATCTATTTTAGCACTACCTGTCAGTAAAAAAACCCAAATCACTGTTATACACAATAACAAAAACAAACATCAACATGATTACGTTTAGCAGTTAAGAAGCCAGACACAGAAGAGCACAATCAAGATTCCACTTTTAAAAAAATGGAATCTGATATCTATAGACATCAGAAGTATTTTTGTCTCTGAGGTAGGGGACTGACTGGAAAGCATCGAGAGGGAGGTTTCCAAGGTTCCTGAAATATTCTTTGCTTTGATATGGTTAATGGTTACAGGGATATATGCATTTGCCAAAACTTATTATGCTGTACACCTAAGTCTATTTGGATTTTACTTTGTGTATGTTGTGCTTCAATACAATATCATTCTAAATAAATAAATAACAAAATGAACTCAAACGAGTATCTACTCACAACCATCAGCTCAAATAAATCAGTAGCCCCATGCTCAATTTCAGGTCGTAGAGATGCTCTGGAAGTCCATATGCCTCATACTCTACATTGCTATTATCTACACATCAGGACCCACTAGTGGTTGGTGGGGATTGGGGGAAGAGAATATCCTTTGGCTGCAGACTGTCTGCTGGTTGGGTAGTTCCATGGTCCAAACTGTTTCATAGGAAACTCTGTTCTAGCATTAAAAGAAATTAATGTGATAACAATACTTAAAAGATATACCCTCTTAATAGGATAACAATACTTAAAAGATATGCCCTCTTAATAGACTTTTCAAGTGTTTAATGCTGTATTGTCATCTACAGAGACAATGCTGTACAGTAGATTTCTAAGACTTATTATTCTTCTTGTATAACTTGTTTTAAGTTCCCTGAGATACAAAAGGAGATTTCAGAGCTAGATATACAGCTCATTGAAGTCAAGGAGGGAAAAAAAGAAGAATTATTTCCAAGAATATATTTTAATAAAATATTTCCTACTAATGTTGAAATGATAAAGGAAAGCTCATCACTTTCCAAAATTAGGCTTAGGTCACTGTGAGCAAGCTGATGTGAGACTAGTGTCCTCCTTTCAACCTCTTCAGAATGATATCCAGCAGTTGCTCAGGCCCCAGTATCCACTGTCGATTGCTCACTAACCAGACAAGATTGACTCCTCTCATTCTACCAGAACAGCTACTACAAAACCTTCATGTACTCCCTGAGATATTTGCAAATGCATATTCTTTTTCTAGACAGAAAAATTAATGAGTATATAGAAATAAATCAGTTTTAAAAATGTCAGGTTAAGTGAGAAGGGATGGGAGAAGGGATGGGAGTGTCTGAAACATCAGCAAAATGAAGACTGTGTTTTATACAACTCATGTCTCTGTAAATATGCAGAAAGTCCCTTTGCTAAAAAGGGTGGCACTTTAATCTGTCACAGCACCTCCAAGCTTGCCTCAACCCTGAAAGATGTTTGAAATTTTAAAAATCACTGTCACTGTAGATAAAAATCTTTCTTTTCATCTGTGCCCTTTCATGAATTAATGGAACTAATTGAGGATAATGAACATATTCGAATAATTCCTCGCTTATAGGGTATTAACATGCAAGCTAGTTATTATGCCTTGAATTATGTCCGTCTCAAATTTGTATGTTGAAGTCCTAGTCCCCAGTATCTCAGAACATGACTATATTTGGAGACACCATGATTAAGTTAAATGAGGCTGTTAGCAAGGGTTCTATTCCAATCCGACTGATGTTCATATAAAAGGAAAATTGAACAACCAAAGAGACACTGGGGTTTGTGCACACAGAGAAACACACATGTGAAGACACAGTGAGAAGGTGGCCATCAGTAAGCCAGGGAGAGAGGCCTCAGATGGAACCAGCCTTGATCTTGATCTTGAACTTCTAGCCTCTAGATAAATGAGAAAATTAATTTTCGTTGTTTAAGTCACCCAGTTTGTAGTATTTTGTTATGACAGCTCTAGAAAACTAATACATTATTTGAAAATAAACTCATTCTTCTGTTAAAAAGAAAAGAAATCTGAAATGAGGAAGAGCCTGCCTTCACACACTTTGTAGGGAAGCCATAGTATCACACAGACTTCCAGATAAGGCATCACCAAGGCCAGGTCCTTAAACAGACCAACATCATGCTGCTACGTCAACATTAGTGAGTATAAGAACAACAAACCCATCAGTGTTTCACTTCTGACCTCAAGTCTGGTCTTAGAGAATAAATCCTCTTGTGAATAAAAAAATCACTATTCCTTTGCAGGCAGAGAAAGCATTTGTCTATTTTCTTAATATGCAACAAGGAAATTCATTGGCATACAGAGGCTCGTCACGTGCACTTACCGAGAATAGTTTTTCTTTTTCAGGCACTGTTAAAATTAATTATAGCAAATTCTAATGGAGAATATCTTCATGAAATTAATGTTTACAATTATTCCCTCTGCTTTTATCTCTTGGGTTAACATTAGATATGAATATAGGAAGAATATTTATTGAGTTTCTGATAAAAATTGATACTAAAACATAATTGGACTAAGTTTGTCCCAATAAAATCCAAGCCATGGAGAAAATTTCACTCATACAAAATTAGTTCTAATTTTTCTCTTTTATTAGTCAATAAGAGTTACATAACTTATTTTTTAAAATGTATCCCCTTGGAATTTCAAAACTAAATACATTAACCGTAGTTACTATCCTCAGCCTAGATATCTAGTATATCTTTCTCCCTCATGACTACATTACATTTAATCTTCAGTCTTTAAACAACAAATGTACCTAATTAGGTGGAGTTTTTTTCTCCATAAGCCTTTTCAATTTTTTTTTCTGGAATAGATGGGCTATAAATAAGACTTATCCTTTTGAGAAAATGAAATTCCTTCACTAAGGAGCAATGATTCTCAACTAGGGGGTAATTTTGCCCTCCAGGGAACATTTGGCAATGTCTGGAGATATGTTTTAGTTATCACCACGGGGAAGAATGGGTGTTATTGGCCAGGGATGCTGCTAAACATTGTATGTTACACAACACAGCCTTCTCCACAACACAGAATAAACCAGCTCAAAATGTCAACAGCGGCAAGGTTGAGTAACCCTGCCACTGAGTTAGCATATGTGACATTAGAATAGTTTGGTAAGGCCATGGCTAAACATCAAATGTCTGAAGAATGAATAAGGTCTGATGAGTTTCAGGTTCTATATTGATCTCTAACTTTTCGTGTGTTATATTTTCTCATTCCAGAGAAACAATTGCTCAATAAACTCTGTGCACTTCATAGATGTGCTGGCCTTAGCCTCTTTTTCTGAGTATTAGTGACAGAATTTCTCTAGATTTCCTGAAAACAGGTTTAAAGTTATTAACAGTACTGTTAAAATTCTGTTATATATAAATATATATATATTTATATAAATATATAAAAAATACTGTTATATACTGTTAGTATAACACATACTCATTTGAATTATGTTTAGAAAAGGTTTTGAGAAGCTGCAGGCAGCTTACTAAACAATCTGTCCATCCTCTACTTTATTTTCGTCTGTCTTTCCATGGTCCCAAGAGTACATTCTTTCTGCACATTGTCTGGAAGCCCAACTTTCATCTCAAGTAAGGTTGAGTAAAGACATTAGATTAGGCCAGGAAGGTCCCAGGGAATTGAGTTAATGCAAGGCCCTAAAATTTCCCACTGTCCAAGGTTAGATTTGGTTCTCAAGTAATAAAGCTCTGTGAAAATCTCTGACAATACACAGTCTTCCATCTTCTTCCTTGTTTCTAATTCATAGACTGCAAATGCCAATTGGATTTGTATAACTGCATTATCCATCTGCAATAGTCTCATTATGAGAAGGATTAAACACATATACTGTTTGTATTTAATCTAGTTTATTGGGGAAATCATTCTGAAACCAAAAGTCATCGCAAACTCCTATTAAATAAAAATGAGTTAAGAAATGACATGATTTGGAAATAAATTGTATGAATGGAAGAGTTAGAATGTTAGAGGATTATACAATCAGAAAGAAGGGGAGATAAATGGTTGGGTGTGGGAAATAGAATTTTGCAGAGGTACATATTACAATAGTCAGAACAAGGAAATTCGGAGCACTCTGGAGTAGGTTGCAGAATCCCTTCGTTTCTTTTTCTACTTAAATTGGAAAAATGGCTTTGGCCAGGTCACTTAACCTCTCTGGACCTGAAAAGGGAGCCTTATCTTGAATGATCTTTCTTAAAGTCCTTCTGAGCAGTAAGTATCTACTTGTATCTGTGCATTGGGTTGGCTAGTAGGAAACTCAGTAGTCAGGCACCTAAATAGGCAGGCTTTCAAATGTGGGGTCAAGTGCAGAAGGACATTTTCAAAGAGTGGAAGGTCTCCCGAACAAGGTCACCAAATATGTGGGAGGCAGCAGTCAAGAGGAAGGGGGGCACAGGCATTCCATGGCATCATCTTTTTCCATTGGGAAATGAATAAGAAAAACATCCCACGTGCTCACCTGTTATTTCCAAGGTGAAAGGAAAGCAATACAAGGGAAGAAGGTGGCCTACTTTCTCTCCAGCAAACATGAAAAGCTTGCCTTGAGGCTGTTGCACAAATTGCTTTTTTCTACCTGAAATATTTGGTAGTCCCAGCTCTATCTTTTCATTCAAGTTTCTATTCCAATATCACCTCCTCAGAGAGTCATTCCCTGCCCATACAATCTAAACAACTGACAATCTAAAGTCACTATCTGAACTCTTCAGACTTTATTGATTTTCTTTGCTCAAACCTCTCGTCAGTGTGATATCTCATCTTGATTTTTGTCTTTACACATCTGTTGATTAGTCTTCCTCCACTACAGAGTAAATGCCAGGTGATCAGAGGTCCCTTAGGTCTTGTTCATTGTTCTGCTCCCAACTCCTGGCACAGAGTAAAATTCAATAAATATTTGTTGAAAGAATAAATTGAAAATGCATAAGTAATCTTGTAAACAAAATTTGCATGTGGGGAGATCTGGAAGACAGAAAACGAAAACAGAGTATGTCAAGAACAGATAGGGTCTTATGGGAGACAAGACTCTCACTGGGGGTAACTTTAAGACTTAGAAAGGGAACAGGACTTGATTGTGTAGGTCAAGTGAAGACCTGAAGAGTCATGGAAGAATAAACACATGAACTGAAAGCAGAAAAACTATGGAGAGATTTAAGCCCTTGGCCTACTCAGATTTATGCTCTTGGCCTACTCAGTCCTGATGTCTAGGACCCTACAATACTGAATCTCAAAAATTGGGAGCAGACATAGGGTCACAATATTTTCATATAACAATCTTCATCAATATGTCTTTATGTATGGTGCTTGCTTCTTGCTGCAACTATAATTGCCCAGTCTCAAAGCTAATAAACAGTAAAATTCGACACTAGCTTTTAATTATCCCAGTTCTGTTTCTATAACTAGAATCAATTATTATTTGTGGATTTTCATAAATGATAATAGCATCATAAGACCATTTTAATCCATGTATTTTAATGACTTTTTCTTCCTATGGCAAAGAAAAAAATAGCTTTCATCATTTACAAGTTCAAATTTTAAGGAGTAAGTTTGAAATTTGAAAGAGAGTAAAAAATAAAATTGTCCTCAGTTTCACAAGTCTCTTGAGAGTTAAAATTTGCTGGGCCCTCTGCTGCCTGTTATTGGCATTGAAATCCAGGAAGCTTTCCCAAAGCACATAGAAATCTTGAAAAAGAGATCATTTCTAGTTAGGCTTTGGTCCAGCTGTCCAGTTAAATAAATCAAATTATTAGATTACAAAAATTGTGCAACATTTTTTCAAAGGTTTAACAAATTAAAATGCCCTTAAATATTTTGAATAAATTAAGACAAAAATGCCATTTCAATAGTCTTCTACTTGCCATCTTCTAAACCTCTGATGGATGATGGATGTCCTGAAGAGCACAAACCCAGGTAAATTTTTGGTGAATTTTTATTTTAAATGATAAAAAAAATCAGTTCCATTATGGCAGTCATTAATTTTGCTTATTTAATAATATTAAATACAAACCTTATAATGTAAAACCATATTTTTTCAATCTCAATTTTTTAAACTTCAGCTATATTAAAATAGGAACTCTTACAATGGTGTAGTCTTTGATTTATAGAGGCAAATTGATTACTTATAAATCACTAGTTGATTATTAAATGAATACAAAACTAACAATATAAAAAGATATAATGGCATTTTTTCAGACTGCATATCTTAAAACTTTTACCTGAAAAAACATCCTGATGAAGGTAAAATGTTTCTCACATACAGTAACTGTGTAATGTGTGATGCAATTATCTGATTTGCCAGCAGTGGACACTGTTACTCTAGTTATCACCATAGAGTGACTAGGGAAAAACCCGCTTAATATTTCAGGAAATGCCTTCTCTGTCTTCTCTCAGAGCAGAAGCCAGTAACATAAGCAACTATTCTAGAAAAATGACAACATAAATTTTAGCAAAAAACAAAAAAGCATTATTCTCAGACATCCAAAGATTATTAAGAAACAAATATATACATTTAGAAATATAGTGTGTATTTGATTTTGTCTTTTTAATTAGGGAACACATCTACATGCAGAATATCAAGTCATCATCATTCTCAAGTGTATCTTATGCATCTACAAAATAAATTACTCTGAGAAAATGTTGACAAATTATATAAGAAACATGCTGAGCTGAAAATTAGTGGCCCAGGTCAGTCCAAGCCATGCAGGAACCAGACCTATAACCCTGGGCAGATGGTCATTTTACTCTGGTCTCAGTCATCGCCTGTCTGTACAAGAGGGAACTAAACTAGAAAATAGCTAAGAACTTCTAAACTGATGTCTGTGTTTCTATGACTCTCTCAGGACAGACTAAGCTAAAAGTCTTTGCTACGCTGGTATAATCAGGCAAGGTGTTGATTGTTCAAACTCCATCCAGAAAATAACCACATAAAACAGCTATTCCTTCCTTAATTAGGCCAGAAACATAAGCTCCAGCCTCAGGGCAAGCATTACAGAAATCAATATGCAGACCTAATGAAAATCAGGTGATGGCCTCAAAATAGAAAGTCTCTTACTCTCCACTTTCTACCCTGCACAACAAGGGGCTCAGCTTGCCCTAGTCATGGTGTTCCCTTTGTGCCAAGTAGGTATTATATTTATTCCCATTTGATAGATAAGGAAACAGAGACATAGAAAATTAATAACCAGTCCATGGATAACAGCTGGTAAGTATTGAATCTGAATCTTGAATTTGTGCAGTCTAGCTGGAAAGCATATCTTAAAAGCACTAGGTTCTACTCTTCTGGGTTCTATATTGACTCTATAGAATACTCTTCTGTTTTAAATTCAGTCACATGTGTCTGCAACTATCTACTAGATTGTGAATTGCCTCAAGAAGAAAATCAGAGCAGCGTGGTGGAAAGGCATGAATATAGACCAGTGGTTCTCAACCCAGGTGATCTACTCCATGCCTCCCCACCAACACATACACCCAGAGATCATTTGGCAAAATCTGGACATTTTTTAGTTGTCACATTGAGGTGAGGGGATGCTACTGGCACCTAGTTGACAGAAGCCAGGGATGCTGCTAAACATTCTACTATACTCAGGACAGAACCCCACAACAAAGGATATCCAAGTTAAAATGCCAACAGAGCTGGGGTTGAGAAACCCTGCTCCAGAGTAAGAGAAACCGGGTTTGAAACTTGACTGTGCCACTTATCCTAACTATCCACTGCATGAACTTGAGCCATTTGCATGAGCTCCCTGAAACTCTCGGTTTCCTCCCCTAAAAGTGGTTGAATATATATATCATCAAAAAATGTATACATATTTTAAGTATGACATTTACTTAAAAGATGGTGTTAATCGAATAAGTGCTAGTGTCACCATGCGACAAGGAGGACAGTCAAAGAAAAATGGTAGAAGTACGATTGAGCAAATGTCATATCACACATTGCTACCTTAATTCAATTCAACTTCAAAAAAGTAATACATAGATAACATCTCTTAAAGTGTGTATAGATTTTTTTTGCCCCGATATATTTTCTGGTCAATTGTGTCAATTATGGTTGTGGGATGGAGTAAATGTTTTTTGACTGTAACATTTATATGTTTTCAAAAGACTGTGTCATATTGGAAAAAGAGTAGAGGTTTTGTGGTCAAAGGGACATGAATTCTTAAATCCAGTTTTCTTCATCTATTAGAAAAAGCAGGGGTAGGGAAATTCTGCCCCCACAGTCTTGCTTAGGTTTAAATGAGGTACTTTAGAGCTCTTTTAAAGTATCCTGTTGTGCAGGATGAACATAATATAGCCCAAAGAAGGATTATTTCTATTCTCCAAAGTATCTACATATTGTTTTTAAAAAACTGTTACTGTATGCACATTCTTCTCTCTACTAACTATATTTTTTCCTTCCGAAACCAAATTCAATTTTGTTCTAGTATCTAAAACCTTATCCATAAAAACAGATGTCAGGCCAGATTTGGCCTGGGAATCATAGTTTGACAGCCCTTATTTAGACTATCAAATACCCATTAAGGATTAAAACTTAGTTGCCATATTAAAGCTCACTATTTATACCCATGTTCATTACAGTATTATTTACAATAGCCAAAAAGGGGAAGCAACCCACATGTCCAGCAACAGATGAATGAACAAAATGCGGTCTATATACACAATAGACTATGATTCTGCTTTACAGAGACAGGAAATTCTGACCCACGCTACAACATGCATGAACCTTGGGGGCATTATGCTAAGTGAAATGAGCCAGTCACAAAAGGATAAATACTGTATGATCACCACTTTTATGAAGTACCTAGAATAGCCAAATTCATAGATACAGAAAGTAGAATGACGGTTACCAAAGAATGGAGAGGGAGGGAATGGGGAGTCAGTTTTAACAGGTACAGAGTTCTGGTTTTGCAACACGAAAATTCATTACAGAGTTGGATGGAGGTAATGGTTGCACAACATCGTGAATGTACATAGCACCACTAAACTGTACAGTTACGATTAACCACAGTGATACATTTTTGTTGAGTATATTTTAACACAATTTTAAAGAAAAATAATTTAACAAAAGTGCAAAAATCCCCAAAAAGAAAGTCCTCACTATTGCTCCATTCCAGTTCTATTTTATACTGACTGCTAGAACTGGTCACCGTCTAACCACACATGATGGCTGAGGAGATGGGGTGAGATGTTTATCTTGGCAGGGATGCTGGTGGGTCATGACAAGAGGTTGAGTCCCAGGCTATCCTCTTAGCAGTCTAGATGCTTTTTGACCAAAGGTAACAGAAATTCCAAATAAACCTGTCTTTAAAAATTGGAAAATGTACTATTGAGCTTACAGTAAGTCAAAAAGAAGTGCTACATCCACATAGTCGATCTAACAGAACTGCTGATCTAGCATAACTATGTTCTCAGTATCCTCCTTTAGCTCTTCCTGTTTCCCTGTTCTGCCATCAGTCAACTTGGTTTCCTTCTAAGCTGGTAGTGAAATGACTACAGTGGTTTCTGAATAGTTGTGGCAATATCCTGAAGGAATATAGATTGTCTCTCCCAGGGGCTATTTGTTAAGAATTAAAAACACTTTTTCCCAAAGTTCTCTGAGTTCGCTGTCCAGGCTTTAGGTAATGTGGTTGACGCTAAATCTCCCTCTGGTGGGGTGCATTAAGTAATTCAATGGAGGCTTATTTCTGAATTTGGGGGTTGGGGTCATTTCCTGAGGCACTTAGCTACCTGAGACACAATAATTTTTATATTGAGCTTGGTGAAGTTTTTTATATTTGATATCTAGCAGAAGAACTCTGTAGTGCTCAGAGTTTTTAATCACTTAATGCTAGAGTCTCTGAAAAAGCAATCCTAAAAAAATAAATCTTTCTTTAAAATGAGTTGCTCCCACCCTCCCCAGTTAAAGTGATATGTGGAGGGCAATAATAATATGTAAAAGACAATTTAATGGAGGGAAAAAAAGACTTATTAAATTAAGATGATTCTTTCAGGGCAATTAAAGGATGTTAATTCAAATAAAATTTAAAATTTCACATTTTAAGGAAAGAAAAACTTTGCTGTGAGGTAATGATGTCCAAGTATGCCATGTACACACTATCATTTTGTCTTTTGCCAATTCTTAGAGTTGTAATCAAGATTTTTTTTTTTCAGTCTACTACTACAATTTAGCAATGAGACGTAGAGAACATTAAGATGAAATAAAAGCATGTGGTCACATATTTGTAAGTCATATTATATATTATTGAGTTTACTTTTATTAGTAGTAGTTAACTGGTCATCGAATTGTATTTTAAATTAGTTCAAGTTTTATTACCCAAGATATAGAACACCAAATGCATATTTAGAATTAGTTGTTAAACAAGCCTGCATTAACTACTGTGAAAGAGAGGAGAGAGAGAAGAGAAGGAATAGATGTGCTTCATATAGGTACATAACATTTTCACTATGGAAAGAGACTTCTAGACTTCTTTAATGAAGATAGTTTAATCACAAATGCAGATATTAAAATGAGCTCATTAGCAATGATATTAAATAAGTTCCAAATGCACAAGCCTCATTCATGACAAAAAGGCAAAATTGGTGGATTTTTTCTTTTTTTAAAGAACAAATAAAAAAGAACTTTGGTATAGAATTTTCCCATTTGCAAAAGTCTTTAAAATGAATACAATCGTCAAACAATTTTAGAATAGGACGTACGACAGATCAAATTTGCCTTGAATTTTTGAATTGTAAACATATTTTTCAAACTTTGCAACAGTTTTGTTTTGTTTTGTTTTAAATTCAATTCAAGTGACTGTGATGGTCTCATTTGCATGAATTTGAAGATTTGAAAGGAAGATTGATTTCCTGTCTCTTTTCCATTTGTACAGGTATGTGTGTGTATGTGGGGGGTGCAGTTACAGAAATTATGCAATGAATTACAAAATAATGGCACTGTTCCTCCTTTACCAGTGGTCTCTCTATTTTACATTTAGATTAATGCTACTGTGCCTCAGTTTTTCTCTCTGTAAAATGGTCAATAAGGCTTATTTTGAGGAGATTTAATTCTGGCCATAAATTGAAAAAGGAGCCCAACATTTTTCTCTACCAGGAAACTCTCCAAATAATGATGCAAAATTTTGCCCTAATTTCTAGTGCAATTGCTGCCCAGCGTGGACTTCATGATGACACAGCTCTGATGAGTACTGGTTGGCAGTCTTGTCTGTCTAGAAAGTTTCTTTAATATTCTTCCTGAGTACTTCACACAGCTGCTTGGTTCTGGGTCTACAGAAACCTAAGGGACTGTGCTAGTGGCTCTTTGGAGTCACTGGGGTACTATTTAGTAAATGAATGCCGTTTACCGATGCCATTAATTTGGTAAGTGCTGAAAAGTAAACAGAAAAGAAATTCAGTAAAGGCACATTGGTTCTTAGAAATGCATGGTCTTTAGTTACCGTACTATGGGGATTTAAAGGGCCTCATGGATCTTCCCAAATGCCTAAAATTCCCCAGAAAGATGTGAAATTCCTGAAAAGGACCTAAAGAAGAGTTAATACATGATTTTTGAGTTGTTTGGTATGGGAGACACTACGTTTTCACTGTACAGCATTGCACACATTTTTGTTAAGAGAAATTCTATTCCATTCACTGTGGCAGTAGGCTTAACCCCAAGAAAAAAAACACAGTTCCTCTAAGCCAAATATAACTAGTACACATTCATTTTCTAGAAACTCATTTCCCCTGTTTTCCTTGCAGACATGTGTAGTTATAGGACCAAGTGCCTGGTCAATGAGATGTAAATAGGAGTCTTTTGGGCAGATGGTGGTGGGTGGGATATGAGAGAGAGGTGCTAGGTTTATTTATTTACTTTTTTTCATCTTCCTCCTTGGTAAAATGACAATTTATTTCTGCCTGGCCTCTTTCTGCTTGGAACACCGAGATAAACAAGATATGCTTAGAGCTATGGAAGTCATCTTGTACCTATGAGGTGCCCAATAGAGAGAGAAAAAGTCTGAGTTTCAGAATCATTAAAGAGCCACTCAACAATCCTATCATGACCTCCCTTCACACTTTCTAAATCAGACAAGCAAGCAAGCAAGCAAAAATCCAACATATATTTATAAATTAAGATACTAGGAGTAGTGTACAATGTTACTTGTAGCTGAATGCACCCTAATTGATACACTTACGTTATTTTCCAGATGTGAATAAAAAGCAACATTAGCTATTCTTAGGGAAGCTTAGCTCAGGACCCCCAGGGACAAGCATACTTATTTGTGTCATTTTAGTCTTCTTCATTAGTCAGTAAATTCCTTAGTGATAGAAAGCATGCCTTTCACTTTCTTTTCATAGTTTGTCTCTAAATATGTCACCTAGAATGAGGTGCTTCAGAAATACTCAATTAAACTTTGAATAACTGTCAAACCAGTAAGGTCCAACAATGTAAGACCAGCCTCTAACTGGGCGGTCATAACCCTAAAATATCGTTTTATTCAAAAGGAAAAGCTAGTTAAGCCAGATCTTTTCTTTCAGCAGAGTTTGCTTTTGAATGTCAAATTCAACTTGAAAAATATGATTGATTACCAGATTAAATAGAAAAACTGATTACTTTTAGTTTTTATATTTTGTCTTTAAGGAAATTTCAAGCTAATGAGAGAAAAATGGATCCGTCTAGATATAAACAAAATGGTCAAACAAACAACAACAAAAAAGCATAACAGAAGAAAGAAAAAAGGGCTACTCTTGCCTGAAATGCTCATTTACTTTTTAAAGAAAAGAGTCAAGCTGTGTTTTGAAGGTTAAGTAGGTTTTCAGTACATCAAACATGAGTTAAAGTAGGAGTGAAGAATGAGAGTTCTATTTTGCAGCCATAAAGAACAAAATCATGAACTTCACAGCAATCTGGATGGACTTAGAGTCTATAATACTGAGTGATCTTTCACAGAAACAAAGAACTGAGTATCACAGGTTCTCACTCATAAGCAAACCTTGAACAATTATCATAATACTATAAGAAAAGGATTGACAGTAGTGGGAAGGGAGCTGGGAAGCGGGATTGGCAGTAGTGGGAATCTGCCTGGGGAAGGAGGGGACATATCTCATCAACAAGGGTACCTGCATAATGAACGTTTGTATATCTAACCCTGAATTGTACCCCACAACTTTAAAATAAAAAAGAATTATTTTTTAAAAAAACGAATGAGAATTCTAACTAAAGAGGATAGCTAGAGTAACAGCATGGGTTTCGGTGAAATATATATTACAAAAGGAATGTAGTGAGATAAATAGCTATTTCACCTCACATCATAGAAGACGTTATAGTTGAGGTTGAAAGCCCTACTGCTTTCTATGTCTCAACCGAAAAGGTCACTTACCTGTTTATGGCCAAGGTATTATGTCAGTCTGAGCCGATGTATGTTTTAAAACGTAATTATAAAAGAGTTACTATAAGCTATATGAGATACAACTTATGGGGATTTACCAACCCAAAAAGAGGATGATGAAAGTCTAAGCATAGACCATGGCAATGAAAATAGGAAATAATCCAATTTTTTTCAAGTTTCCCAGTACTGAAATATAATCTACATATTGAACAATATTAGAAGTTACATCAAGAAGAAGGCAAACGATTTTATATATTAAATGGATTCTAGAAGCGTGGAAACCTTAAGAAAAAAGTGGAAGAATTGGATTCGAATTATATTTCCCAAGGAGATTAATAGTCCCTGTTTCTTTAAGGAAATAGATTTTCATGTTTCTCATCTATTTTTATAAATGCTCAAGCTTTTTGGTTTTCAAATTAGTCAATTTCAAGTCTTCAGATTTCACTAATGTACAATTTGACATCATCCTCAAATAATAACAAAAACTTTAACAAGAATTTCAAATTGAAATCCAATTAATAATTATGTGGCCATATCCTCACAGCATGTGGTATATATTATCATCAATATTTATTTATGATTGTTATTGTTAATAATAACATTAATAGCTCAGACTATGCTAACTCTTTTCAATCCCTAAATATGTTAATACCTGAAGGGGAATACAATGTCATATTACATTTCCTGAATTAGCTATCAAATACTTGACAATATATCAACTTTATTGCTTACATTATAGGGATTTCCAGTTATATTAATAAAATGTCTCCATTTTGTTTGATAACTTGTATAAAAGTGATTCAATTCATTTGTTGGGAACCTACTAGGTTAAACACTGGAAGATACTTAGTATATATTTTAAAAATTATCTTTAAAATAAGCATGTGAACTATGCCATAATATCCCATTTTGTAGGTAAGAAAATGAAGGATAAGAGGATAACTTGGCCACTACCAATTTACCAATTTAACATTTGCTTGTTTACCATATTCCATGATTATCAGATGTGTCCCTTTATTATGCACCATGAAGTTAGATTTTTAAAGTCAGAACTTCTCTAGATCCTTCTTTAATACATTACTCTTATCCTCAAAATTCATTTTCTATCCCTTGATGATACTGTCTTTTATTTTCTGTCTCCATTCTTTGAAAGAAAAGAAAGTACCAAGCAAAAAAAATAAATTTTGTCCCAGGTGATTAGTCTGCTGCTTAAAAATAATAAATCTGAATGATGAAATGACACAATCGGCAAAAATCACATTTCTGTGGTTGTTTCCATAGATAGTTAAGGGAGTCATGTTGAACATCTTCTTCCAGGTAGCTCTTGCTATCTTTTTTTGCCCTGAGAGGTCAAAGAACATTCAGGCTTCTTGGAGCATACAAGAGTCATCTGGCCTTTATCAGAATTTCACTCCCTGAAATTAGTAGAATGCAGCCTAAAATAAGGTTTTCACTGGAGCAGCTAGAGGTATCTTAATTAACACAGGCAGACGCACCGCAAAGGTGGTTGGTTGATCATGGTTTAGAATTCACCAATACAGCCACCACTTTTATCTTGCTATTTGTATATTTTATAACAATGACCATTTAAAATGTCATTACTTTGGAATCCATTCTTTATCATGAATAGGCAGCCAGATTTTGACTTTATTTTAATAAATAATAAAGTACAGTTCTTTAGAACGCCCATACCTGAGTATAGGAATGTGTATTTTTCCTCTCAGTTGCCAAATCTGAAGTATAGACAAAGCAGTGAGGCTTCCCAGCTCTACTAGAGACCAGTTTTCTTCGGTAAACAGCCCTTGCAGTGTTCTCATCAGAGAGAATAAGCAACTCTACATAAATCTAATATTAGTAAATGGTGGCAAATGACACCCATCAACAAACATCTGACATGGAAATAAACTTCAGCTACACTATTCCTAAAACATTTATGAAGAATAGATCAGTATAAAATTTTTAAAATATCTTGGAAAGTTTGTGCTGATAACTGATTTTGCAACCACCTTGTCCTATCTGGCCAGAGTTGCTTTATTGTTTTACAGCCTCATAAGTGTCAACAGTTGTTCTATGTCATTTAAAGAAACTGGTCATTATCTCAGTCCTCCCTTTCCTATTTTCACTTGTTAGGTTTGCATGAATTAAGCTGTCTTTTCTTCAGATTCATCTGTGCACTGACAGTTTTATATTCTCCTTTTTTTTCTATTTACCTTTTTCTTTTTTGATTCATTCTACCACCTGTACATAGTTGTCAAGTCTCTCTACTCAACTGAACACCTGAGTGTTTAACCCAGCAGGATATCTGGGAGCTGACCTTGTCAAACAGAAATGAATGACTGTGGCAGCAAAATGACATGTGGCTTCTGAACTCTAACCAGATTTCACATTCACTCCTGAACCACCCTTCTCTAAAGGCTCCAACCACTGGTTGAGATGCCATGAAATGTTACTTGGTCAACTGCTAGCTTGCTAGACTTTACAAAGCTATTACTATAAAGTTTAGATCAAGACATCCATCAATCTCTGTCTATGTCTCAACCAGAAAAAGCTAATTGAGTTGAGTGAATTACTAGAGATTGCTCTAATAATCTCTGCGGGCTAAAGTCCTTTTTATTGCAGCAGTGTGGGCTTGGTAGAAGATAGGCCCTTTTCTAAATTTTTGAAGAAGCAGGTGATAACCTGGCTGATTAGGTTTTACTGCTTAGTGTTCTGGATTGAGGGCATTCCTGCAGAACTAAAGGTGTCAACAGATCATCAGGGAAGCAGATGATGTCAGACCCATCTCATTAAAAAGCCTGACCTTGACTTGCTTTGTTCCATAATATAGTCAGTCCATAAATAGTTATGAAACATCAACAATGCATGAGGCACTAAGAAGGGGTTGGCAGTAGAAAAAAATGTTGTTATAATTTATGCTTGCAAGAAACTGAAAATGAGGATATAAGACACATTAATGCTTTACATACCTCTCTATTATCTGTAGACCACTTTCTTCAATAAGACTATGAGAGACCCCAATTTATAAAGCCTACATAGACTCAGATATACTCTCACAGTCCTTGAGGGAACTCAGCAGAACACAGGTTAGAATTTCCTGAGAGAGAGAGTGTGTGTGTGTTTGTGTAAGACCATGGGCACATACATGCGTGTGTTTGCACATGCATAGTCCATGAGACAAGCAAATATTAGAGGCAGTCAAACAGCAGCATAACCGCTAATAGCTATTAACGTTCTGAGGGGGAAAGAAATCAGTATTGGACCTGGTTGTCAAGTGTCTCAGCTAATAGAGTTAGCCTGAAGGAGAGTGTTTTAGGCAGCAAGAAAGATTAGATAACCTGGTCTCTATTGACAAATCACTCCTCCCCCTTCATACTCCATGTTAATTAAGACTATTTCTAAAATAAAAAGTAGAGAAACACTCTTGCTGTGGCTTTTACCAAATGTTGAGCTAACAGTTCCCATTTCCTTCATTTGAGTAAAACTGCCACCTGTCTTCTCATACTTGCGTAGATCCAGCAAGGCAGAATTAGCAATCTCAGAGTTCACTGCAGCCTGACCACTTTCATTTTAGGCGTCTGAAAGTTGCAGCAATACACCAAAGTTGCTTTCCACATGGACTCACTTTTCAGGAATGTCTTTGAACTAGAAGGCAATTGCCTAGAAACCATTCTACACCATAAATGGGTTTAGCTTCTAAAATGCTAATCTAATGTAGCTTCAATTATCCTCGCAGCCAGTGGGCCCAGCTGCCTTCCTGACTGAGGCTATGCTTTGTGGTATGTTCTCTCAGTCATACATAAACTTGTTTCTTGTGAAACTACAAAAGGATTCAATTATTGGGACAAGGAAACAAAGTCATAAAGACCTGAAAATTAGCTTTCAAGTGATTCATTCTACTGTTTCATGTCAATAAAATGGGAAAATATTTTGATTAGCAAGAGCATGTTAAAGTTATATATGACAGTGTTGGATGTGCATTGCAAGTCAACTTCAAATTCAAGGCTCACTGATGAGACATGAGTGCCCAATATTGAGCAGAAACTATGTGGACAGCTCATTTCATTGTATTTCTGGGGTAAATTGCCATAACAGCTTTTCACTTCTGAAATGATTGCTATAGAATCAAGACCTTTGCTTCACCATGACAGGAAAAGCATGTTTGATTAAGAAACACTTGCATGAATATCCAAGAGAGCACTTGCCATCAAAATTAACTTTTATTCATTAACTGAATTTTTACACAAAAAGAACCTCAGACTGTCATTTAAACCAAAGATAGTTGTTGCCTAGTACTACCCACAGCAGAGTTAAGAAACAAGTCTCATATTTTCATTTTTGTTTTTCATTCAAGTACTTGGCAAATAGACTCATTAGTGAAAACCCAGAGGGAAATATAAAAAAGAAATAAAATAGTCTGTAATAATATTGTGACTTCATCTTCTCAAAATTCTTCATCTTTTCTCTCAGCCCCTATAGCTCCCTGAGGCAAGTCAATTCCACTAGTTTCCCAAAAATAAGAGAAACGCTGCATTTAAAAAAAAATCTCTACTCACATAAAGCAAACAGCCCATTGGTTCACAAATTCGCATGATAAATTGTATGGTTAATATGAATGTTGAACTATGGATAGACATATAGGTGAATCAATCTAAATATCTTTGTATAACACACACACAGGCCATTTCATATTATAACATAACTCCTCTCCAATTTTTGATGCTAGTATCATATTGCAGTAGTAACTACCTTTTAAAGCAAATAGAGGAAAATTTGAATTTATCCAGTAGCTATATTGGGAAATCGTCATGAAGTGAAATACACAAGGCCTGGAATTTATTTGGAGACTGGCAGTATATTGCTGGCTTCCCCATTCATGGGCTAGGTTGTCTGAAGGGATTCATCTTAATTTGGAGACTCAGTTCTCAACAAACTGCAACAACAGTGAGGTTTGACTTCTATATTTACTGGAGTTAATGAGGTAAAAATATAATATCCACAAACTACTTAAATAGCAACACATCACACAGAATAATTTTTATAACTATTATCTGATTTGCAAAAAGAGCCACTCTTGGTGGTCTTTAAATGCAGAGTGCCCTTATCTTCATATATTATTCAGATTACCAAAAAAAGAAAAAGAAGAAGAAAACAGTATGTTTACTGCTGGTCTTCAAGACAATACAGAAACAGGTCTGCTGAGATGCTCCCAGAAAAGAAGAACAGATAAAATATTCTTTCCTTGTTCTTGTTCTCTCTCTGTCATAGATAGATTTTATTATTCCACTTTAGAGGTAGAAAATTAAACTCTTGCTATAATGACACACTTAACTGAAAGAATAATGAGACTATCACTAAATATAATCAATATATTCAAGATAATCAAGATAATATGTAGGAATATAATCAAGAATCTGCTTCAGGAATGCAGATTTTCCAAGCTATAAAGAAGACACTAAACTCCAAGGAGGGTTTGTATCCAAGGGTTTCATTTCAGATACTCAGTTGTGTGTTTAACTATGAGAGGTATCATGCAAAATAGAACATAAAGAGATATGAATCAATACCCCTAAATGCTGCACCTTTCTTGTCTAATTTTAAAACTTAGACATTTTTAAAGTGTAAAGTAGAAATATGTAAACTTGCTAAGCTTGCTCTTGTAGGCACAAGAAAGCAGAGGTCAGTGTAGGAAAAATAAACAAAGAGCAACCATATACGGGAATGCCTAAAAAAATGTATATGCATTTGAAGGATGACGTTTTCTCAAAAGATGGCATTAATCAAATAAATGCTAGCATCACCATATGACAGGCAGGACAACCAAAGAAAATGGCAGAAGCATGGTTGAGCAAGCGTCATACTACATATACATTGCTACCGTAATTTAATTCAACTTTGAAAAGTAACATATAGATACCATCTCTTAAATTGTGTATAGGCACCCCGTGTATGTTACACAAAAATAGAAAGGATAAGAAAAAGCAAAATACTGAGTCATAGGAAAAAGTGAATCAGCGCTCAGAGAGTATTAAATAGTCAACAAAGTTAATGCAAAAACTAACTGAGCAAACTACTCAAAGTGTAGTTCACAGACCAGCGGCATTGACATCATTCAATGACTTGATAGAAACACAGAATCTCAGCCTTATTTTGCCTACCAAACTGGAATCTACATTTTAACAAGATCTCCAAGTGACTCATACACACATTTAAGCAGTTCTATATCGGAGCCATGCTTTTTGTTCTATTATGATTTGGAGTCCATGTTTGTTTCTCCTCCACTCCAATGTTGCATAACCAGATAACCATTTCTCACAGGCAATCTTTATCCATTTACACAGGCCTACATATTTGTTTATATGCCAACATCACTTTAAAGTAGGATAAGCAGCATGGCTTAAGGAAAGCATTATCCATACCATATACAACCACGTTTGTTCATAATGGGGTCACTTCTTATCTATACATCTGACTATGACAAGAAAATAAATTGGCAAAGAACGTGGAATAGAATTGCCAGATGGATCCAAAATCATACATCAAAATAGAGTGAATAAAGTAATGCCTATGGCAAACCTGTGAATTTCTGGGAACAACTCTTACCTGAACACTTGCTGGGAATGATGCCTTCTATCTACTCAGCTTTCAGAGAACTTGAGAGCTTTCCCACATTCAGACAGCTTCTCTAAAGCATGTTCTGTGTCAGGTTTGCAATTTATAAAGTAAGATGTTTCTATTCTTTCAGAAGTAACACTCTATATGGCCTTAGAGGAGAATTGACCAACAATGATCCATGACTGGCAGCTTCCAATATTGGTAGGGAATTTTAAGATGTTAAGCATCTTAATTGCGAAGTTGTTTCATTGCTCCTGGATTCCCATGGTCCTACAGAATGTTCAGTCTGGTTTGGGTCTTCTTATTCCTTGTCCAAAGGAACTGCAGTGAGTCTCCTAGCTCCTCACTTGCTGCCCCTCAAAGCAAGATAAACATTTCCACATATTATTTCTTAGCTCACGAGTCTTCAACTCTGACTACCTACAGAATGTTGTTATAAGTATTGACAAAGAAACAAAGGGCATTCCTGTCATTTAGAAACTAGCCTGGTACTCAGATACTCTCTCATACATAAACCTCACAGAATATACACCTCAGTTACTTTGAGACCATAATAAAATAAGACAAAGAAAGAGCACTTTATAATTTTGCCTGAGTAATGACAAAATCAAGGTTACTTTGCCATCCCCAAAATATCCAACATGCCCTCTTTTGGCCAAAATAAACAATTGCTACTTTTTCCCAATTGCAGCCCTATCTTCGATATAGTCTCTTCTCCCAAAAGACAAGATGACTTGAGATACCCAATCATAGACTTGCTCCTACTTTCTGACATAATCCAAATCACAGCACACTTCCCATTCCTTAGACCATCCCTCAAATTATCCAAGCAAAGGTTCAATTCTATAACAGGTTCCTTTGAGCAACCACTTACCAAGGCACCCCATAACATATATTCTCTCTTGCTGCAATGTGTAATAACAAAATTTGTTTAACTCAGGTATGTTTCTGGTGGTCTTTGACTGAAGAACATTAACAATTCAGTGCTATGTTTGTCCTTTGTTCACTTTTTAATGTGGTTATTTGTTTTATGCCTTTCAATTCATTTGAGTACCTTGTAGATTGTGGATGTACTTTGCTATTTGCTATGGAGATTGAGTTAATATATGTAAACCACTTGCACCGTGTACCTAGAACACAGGAAGTAAAATTAAGCATTAACTATTATTAGCATGTTATTATACTATTACATTATTAACTATTATTACTATAATTTATCTTCTATAGTACTGCCCTAACTTCCTTTAAGGCTTTATTCCTTCAGAATGATCACATTTCTTGTGCATAAAATCATTCAAATCCTACATTACCAGCAGGATCAAGTTCAATTGCATTTTCATGCCGTTCAAGCCTGCTCCCTCTCAGATGCTGATACTCACCAAATTTTATTTTAATCCAAATACTTAAGGAGAGAACAAAATGTTTGCTTCTGTTTCAGTGACCCATGCTTCAACGAACTGGATGATTTAAGGGTTGAATCACACTGAAATGTCTTTGCACTTGTGATTCCTCCATGCTAGAAGTGTCAGTTCCCCACTCTATTTACCTGGGCATTCCTCTATGCCTTTCTTCCCAATTTGTTCAAATTTCATTCATTCTTGGTTGTATTCTCTGGCTTTGCTTGGTACAGCAATTTGCTCTATTTCCTTCATTCCCCACCTCTCATACTTCCAAATGGTCCCTCTGATTCAGACATTTCTGGTCATTCATTCACCTATTTTCTTTCCTATGTTATGAACTAATGCTGTTGCCATCTTTTAACTGCCCCCGTTCTGCCTGAAGTTTCTTGTTTTTCTAAGATACTGGGATGATCAAACATATGCAGTGGCTCCCTTTTTTTGTTGCTGTTTTAGTAAATTCAGGAACTCCTGACCATGGCTTTCAAGAATATCCACAACATAAATGCATTTATTTTCTGCCACTCCCCTAACTCCAAGTGAATAAACTTGTTGGTGGCCATGTTGCTTTCAGTAGCATCACCAACCTTATTCTGTGTTCATAATGAATTACTTCATTAATATGCAACAAGAACTTTATTTATTTATTTGAGTTGGAGTCTGAGTCTGTCACCCAGACTGGAGTGCAGTGGCTGCTCCTGGCCATCGCAGCCTCGACCTGCTCGGCTCCAGTAATCCTTCTGCCTCAGTCTACCGAGTGGCCAGAATTACAGGCACGCGCTACCATGTCCGGTTAATTTTTTGATTTATTGTAGAGATGAGGTCTTGCCAAGTTGCTCAGGCGGGTCTCGAACCCACGGACTCAGGCAATCCACTCACCTCAGCCTCCCAAAGTCACGGGATTACAGGCTGAGCCACTGAGCCCGGCTCAAGAACTTTATTAACATCTACTATATTCGATACACTGTGTGGATCACAAGGGATGCAGTGAAATTAAAAAAAGAAACTTAAGATTATAAGTGATTTAAAAGTACTTAGTATAAAGAATGTTACAAATTTTATTTTATAGTAGAATAGCATAATGTACTGAGGCAACAAGAGTTGAAACACTTTGTGTAAGAGGAGACAAAATGCAACATAATAAAAATATATAAAATAAAAAATATAAGTTCTGAAACTATATTCAAAAGTTTATTTGTAAATCACAAAGTCATGAAGAAATTTATCATG
The DNA here is from genome assembly GCF_000164805.1 of Carlito syrichta. Lineage (NCBI taxonomy): Eukaryota > Metazoa > Chordata > Mammalia > Primates > Tarsiidae > Carlito > Carlito syrichta. Next base: position 294,181 of record NW_007228909.1, on the reverse strand, counting down.
AAACATGGCCACCCTAAACCACACAATTCTTCTAGCTAGGAAATTGAGGGTAGAAGTTAGACATCTGGTTTTACAAGCTTATAATTAGAATTTAATAATTAAAAATGAAGTTTTAATTTAGTTCCATTTATTATACATATGAAACTGTTGGTTTCTCCTCTTTGGATAAACTATGCCATCCTAATGACTTTTTTGTTTTAGATACTTTTTTAAAATCTGGGTAGTTAAAAGTACTCATGTATCTTTATGGTAAAAATACCATATTATTTGTACTCATATCCCTACAACTGGATACGAAACGGAAACATGTTCTTAAGAATAATATGGCCAGGCTCGGTGGCTCAGCCTGTAATCCCGCGCCTTTGGGAGGCTGAGGTGAGTGAATTGCCTGAGACTGAGGGTTCGAGACCTGCCTGGGCAACTTGACGAGACCTCATCTCTACAATAAATCAAAAAAATTGGTCAAGCGTGGTAGTACGCGCCTGTAGTTCCAGCTACTTGGAAGACTGAGGCAGAAGGATCGCTGGAGCCCAGCAGGTCGAGGCTGCAGTGGCCAGTAGTGGCCACTGCAC
>NW_007228909.1:268341-293589 GCF_000164805.1 Carlito syrichta | reverse complement strand
CCTGCACCCCAGTCTGGGCAACTGAGTGAGACTCCAACTCAAAAAAAAAAAAAAAAAGGAATAATATTTAACATAAAATTGCCAGACAGAATTTCTGATCTATAAATCTGGGTACCAGGTCTATCAACCCATGAAGAACAACAGTCTGAATCACAAGCATCTGAGAACTTCAATCCTGTCTGGTCAGCATGCCTGCTGCCTGCTCTCAGGGCACTAATGCAACAACAGAAGGTTCAGAGTGCAGTTTCGTCATTGTGGCCGCAGCACACAACAACAACAACACAGAAATGTGAAGATGTAAGCTATCATCCAGAGGGCGTTACTGAGCCGAGAAAAATAGCTGAGATGGCTTCGTGTGCTGGCAGTCCCAGAAGTAGCATATTTCAACTAAAATTAATTACCCTTTAGATGGCCTCTTCTCTCCCATAATTCTTTGTCTTTCTCTTCTAACAATTAAAGAGCATTATTTTCCTCTTTTTTTCTACTTGCATGCTTTTCTTTCTTTATAATGTCAAGCCTCATAAACCAATGTTTCTCCCTTATTCAGGGTACAAATTGTTGTGCATTTTTTCCTCATAGAGAAACTCCCAATAGTTATTGCTAAGCTTTTTGTTTTCATTTTTCACACATGCTCTTTCTGACTCTCCCTCTGACTCTTGTGCATAGCATCTCTTTCTTTTTTTTTTTTTTTTTTTGAGTTGGAGTCTCACTCTGTCGCCCAGACTGGAGTGCAGTGGCCACTCCTGGTCACCGCAGCCTCGACCTGCTGGGCTCCGGCGATCCTTCCGCCTCAGCCTTCCGAGTAGCCAGAATTACAGGCACGCGCTACCATGCCCGGCTGATTTTTTTATTTATTGTAGAGATGAGGTCTCACTGCCCAGGTGGGTCTTGAACCCGCGGGCTCAGGCAATCCACTCAACTCAGCCTCCCAAAGGCACGGGATTACAGGATGAGCCAGCGAGTCCGGTTAGCATCTCTTTCAAAACCTCCTCTTCTCCAACAAACTCTTGCACAGGCTTTTCCAAGTGACAAGTCTCACAAAAATCTCCACAGTTCAGTACTATGTGCAGAATCACATAGTAGAATCCCCTCACAATCCTCTCATTCGCCATATAAAATTATGAATAATTTAATATTTATCCAATTTGACTAACACCCAAATATTGAGAAAAAAATTTTCTTAACTTTCTGACTGAATTTGATTTTTTAAAAAACTTTAATGTCTAAGGAATCAACAATGACTGACAGAATAGTCTAAGGCTCCTCCTTCAAGACTTGACAATTAGGCAAGTTTTATTTTAATCCAAATACTAAGGAGAGAAGAAAATGTTGTTTTCTGGACTCTAATGTTAGAATGAACATGAAAGCTTAAAAATAATTTTGTGTTAGTTTTTAAAAATAACATGGAAGAAAAAACCCGCCAAACTTAAAGATAAAAAGATGGACAGGAAGAAGTCAATTTGCTTTAAAGAGGAAAAAAAGGAATGCTCAAAATAGAAGACAATCAACTTCAAGAAACAGATTTAACCCCTGGAATAACAGCAACTACTCTTCACTTATCACAGCCCAGTCCTAATATTTTTCACAGATACAGTTGAAAAGTATCACCACATTAAAAAAAAAAGAGTTAGTAATTTTATATTTTCATAAGAAGTCAACCAGAACTATATACACATCACAATCACCAGAGCTACAAGTCAACTTTTTATTCCTACTACCTAATTCTTTCTGAGTACTTAAATATATCCAACAACAGAATTAAGGAGAAGGAAAATGTTACGGATTGAATTGTCCCTTTCCCCTCAAAAACAAATTAATTAATTAAAATCCTAAACTCCATTACCTCAAAAAGTGACCTTATTTGGAAATAGGGTCTTTACAGAGGTAACTGAGTTAAAATGAGGTTACTAGGGTGGGCTCTAATCCCATATGATTGGTGTCCTTATAAAAATGGAAAATTTGGACACAGAAATCCATCCTCTGTGAGAACATCATGAAAAGATAGAGGTAAGACCAGACTCCATGGTTCAGCCTGTAATCCCAGCACTTTGGGAGGCTGAGACGGTTCGAGACCCACCCAAGCAACTTGGCGAGACCTCATCTCTACAGTAAATAAAAAATTAGCCGGGTGCGGTAGCGTGAGCTGGTAGTTCCAGCTACTTGGAAGGCTGAGCGGAAGGATCACCGAAGCCCAGCAGGTCGAGGCTGCGGTGGCCGGGAGCATGACCCTGCACTCTAGTCTGGGTGTCAGAGTGAGACTCCAACCCCCCCCAAAAAAAGATAGTAGTAGAAGTTGGGGTGATGATTTACAAGACAAGAAACCCCAAGGACTGCCAAATATTTCTTTTTTAAATTTATATGTTTTTATTTTTATTTTTAAACTCCAGTTAGAATAGCCATCGACCACTTCCAGAGGCTAGAGAACAGGCTAGAAAGGACTCTCCTCTATGGGTTTTGGAGGGAGTAATTTCACCATCACCTTGATTTTGGACTTCTCAGCTCCAGAATGCTGAGAGAAGACATGTTTGTTGCTTAAACCACCCAGGTGTTGTTGTTTTATTAAGGCAGACCTAGGAATACAGAAGGATTATGAAACAGTTGGTTATATTTGGCAAATGGCAACAGGATTCCTGAGCAGATAAGGAAAAGATCCTAAAAGGAATGCCGAACAAAATTGCTCTAACAGTTTAAAACTTTGGCTCATCCATTTAAACTCATATCCATAGCTATCTAACCCAAGTCTTTGAATAAAAACACCCAGCGTTGACCCAATGCTATTATGTTCAGCTCTTTGAAAAATAGTGCCAAGCTAGTTCCTCTGTGGCATTCATTAGGTTCTTCTGTTACAGAGCTTCTCAGAGTGTAGTTTGGGGTTTCCTGCATAAGACTTGCTTAGAATGAACCTTCAAACTCTAATTTCCAGGGCTCATCTCAAACGTACCAAATCAGACAGAATGTCTGAGGGTGTAGTAACTTTCTTTTTCTTCTATTGAAAAAGAAAGTCTGAGGGTGGGGTGTTCTATTGAATCAGAATGTCTGAAGTCATTTTTTTTTTTTTTTTTGAGTTAGAGTCTCACTCTGTCACCCAGACTGGAGTGCAGTTGCTGCTCCCGGCCACCGCAGCCTCGACCTGCTGGGCTCCGGCGATCCTTCCGCCTCAGCCTTCCGAGTAGCCAGAATTACAGGCATGCGCTACCACGTCCAGCTGATTTTTTGATTTATTGTAGAGATGAGGTCTCGCTGCCCAGGCGGGTCTCAAACCCATGGGCTCAGGCAATCCACTCACCTCAGCCTCCCAAAGGCACAGGTTTACAGGCTGAGCCACCGAGCCCGGCTGAAGTCATTTTTAACTACTCTCCGATAATCCTTATGCTCATTAAGCTGAGAACCACTGTTCTATATTTACTTGACTGTTTTCACAATGTTTTCCTTTTCATTGCAATAAAGTTAAAATTGTTTAGCTAAATGTGGACCAATATCAGTTTTCTGCAGTACAGGCAAAACATGATTATTTCAAGGTCGTGCAGAGAGAACACTTATATTGTGTGGGAGGGACCCCTTATTCCTCCTCATAATAAAACAAACTGCAAGATAAACAGTGGAGACACTGGAAGTCACAAGTGAGCAAGTCTGCTCAGTAAATGTCCTCTTCTCGTGGTGTCTTCTAATCAAGGCGCTTCTTTAAAGCCCCTTCATATTGAGTTTTTCATGCATCTGTTTCTTACCAGCTCTATGATGCTAAACAGTCTTTGAGGCAGAAACCATATGTCTACTCTTGATGTCATTTTATCTCCTTTGGGTCCTCTAAAAAAATCTATCACATAACTTAGACCCAGTAAAAGCCCAGTAAATTTTGCCGCCTAATTAGAAGGAAAAATATCTGATACATGAAGACTCTTGGGATAAAATGGGATGATGGCATGGTCATGCTGGTGACAGAGATAACATTTTCCCATTCCAAATTGCAAGCTCGCTTACAACTGTGATGAGTCACTGGGTCAATGGTAACATTGTAAATTTGTAGCTCTCTTCCAGCACTTTAAAATAATTTTGTAAACGATTGTCTGCATTTTATTAGCGAAGATTGATGACTTGGATGGAAATCTATAATTGATTACATTCTACAACCAATCTTGGTTACTCAAATGAATAAAAGTGCAATTATAAGTAGATAAATCTTGCCTCAGAAATGGAGATAAATTAATGTAAATGAAGAAAGGTCAAATTGTGATGCAATGGCTATGCCTAATTTATTAGGCATGTCATCATAAACCTGACAAGAAGTCTGAACAATATTTACTTGCATATTTTTTGCAAAATTTCAGATAGTAACTAAATATTTTTAACTGTTGCATGTACAAAATCCTATTTTAATTTTATAGCCTTGGGATATACTGGGTATTTTTAAAGATCGAAAAAGAAAAATTTTAGGAAGGACCCACAACTCAATATTTTCTGTGTTTTATATTTAAGAATACCTCAACCACAAGAGTCAGGGCACACAGCTACTAAACTAACTTTTCCCTCAGAGCTCTTTTATCTCCCTTTTCTTCTTCTTCTCCTTCTCCTTCTCCTTCTCCTTCTCCTTCTCCTTCTTCTTCTTGCATTGAAATCTCACTCTGTTGCCCAGGATAGAGTGTAGTGACATGCTCCCAGCCACCGCAACCTCGACCTGCTGGGCTTAGACAATCCTTCCACCTCAGTCTTCCAAGTAGCTGGAACTCCAGGCATGCACCACCACACCTGACTAATTTTTTGATTTATTGTGGAGATGAGATCTTGCCAAGTTTCCCAGGTTCATCTCGAACCCCTGGGCTCAGGCAGCTGTCTTGCCTCTGCCTCTCAAAGGGGCAGGTGTGAACCACTGTGCCCAGCCTCATTTTTTAAAATAATTAACTCCATCAACAGATTTTTTTTTTTTTTTTTAATCTGGGCCTTGCTTGAGTTCAACAGTGCTGAGAGTTTGGAAGTAGGAAGGATACTTTCAGGAAGATGGGTTTCTATAGCAGTTGCTTTCCGTCCACAATTCCAACTTAGGATCTCCATGATCTAGACAGAAGATAAAAACTTGTCTAAAGACTGCAGTTAGCATGGGACTCACCCCTTGAAAGATACGAAGACAACCCATGGAAGAGAAGGAAAGAGAAATCTGGCCAGTGGCTTTTTGTCTTTGAGACATTCGTGAATCTTCCTTTGTGAAGGGGTGGACTAGGTTTCATAACTTCCTTTCCCCAATACTTAGCCCATGGTTGGTACTTATACTGTGTTGGTAAATTAATAAATGACTAAACAACTTTATCTGGTCTTGTGATTCTGGATTGAAGGATAAAAATATAGCCTAGTGTTTCTGGATGAACGGTTAGTCATAGGTAAATCCAAAATACCCCTGCCTTTGAAGGTTTCTGGTACCTTCTCCACATTATGTTTCAATTTATTGAAGAAACAGGGTCAAATGAGTTGTTTGTAGAATCTTATGCAATAAACTTGTGGTTTCTCCTTCTCATTTCTTACATTACTTCACACTCTATGTCCACATAGGACTGTGTGCATGACTATTTTTCACCTTAAAGTCAAAATTGGCATTTTTTTTTACCATTTTAAAATTTTAAATATAAGAAATTAGTTCTTATATGAAAACATAAATGTGCTGCTTAGAGTAGAGAAGCAGCAATTAGGTACTAAGAATAAAAGGAAACCTTATTTGATAAAGGCTTGAGTTGTGATGACTGGGGTGGCTGGCAGAAGATTGTTCCATGGTTTCAGTGCACAAAACACTCCACACCCTCACAAAGCATGTCATCATAGGGTCAAAACGGGGTTCATTTTGCTTCATTATTTTTGCATGTAATAAACATTCATTGTCGATCAATCAAGACATTTTGCATGATTTTTCTTCTGGCTTTATTGCCATTTGTCTCATAATAATAACAACCTCTTAACCTCTGTTGACTGTCTCTTATTCTATTCAAAAACGGTAACTTTTGCCGAGTTTCTCTGTTGGTTGTCAAATCTGGGACTCTTCTGCCTCTTATGTTTTGAATATGAGGATATTGAGGCTCACAGTGGCCACATATTTTTTTAACTCTTTACAGGAACAATGAGAGATCTAGACCTTGAACACAAATCCTTGAATGCAAATCCTATTTTTATCTTCAGTAGAACCAGAAAACATTTCTTTGATTCAATTTATTCCCAGTGTATGTTTAAAATTAATTTCTTTCTGTTTGCAATGTATTTTATTTGTTGCATATGGCTCCTTGACTAGAAATATGTCTGAGATTATCTTATAATTTTCTGTTTAGAGTGACTTTTAAAGACTACAGATTAATCAGATATGCAAATTCTGGGATCTATTGGGGCTCATAAAAAAATTCCCCAAGGTATGGCATTTTCACAGGCTAAATACTTTGAACTAAAGAAACAGTCTTAGAACTAAGGTTCCTCTGACCTTTTCCTGCCTTGTGTCTCTTGCCCCTCTTCCTCTCTAGGAGCACAGGGTGGGGATTTCTCAGAAGTTTCCTTTATCTGATCAAGAATTTTTTTTTTTCCAGAAGAAATGCAATTGTGAATCTCCTCCCTGGAACCTATAGTAACCAAAGGAGATTAACTTGTACAGGAGGGGACACTAAAGATCTCCACACCCAGGAGAGCATGCCCAGACAGACTTTTCACCCCTTCTTCAGAGAGCTGTTACCTGGGAGACTTTATCTGCATAATACGACAATCTTTGTCTGCATATATTCCCCATCCCCCATCTCCAGGGCTTGTCATCATGACCCTCCAGGAGACTTCAAGTCCTTATTTCTTTCTGTTGCTCAAAATAATATTTAAACTTCAACCGTCTGGCCCTTCTTTGAGTCTCACATTTTGTGAGATTCCCAAGCAAATGCACATCATAAATGTGTATGCCCTTTCTCCTGTTAATCTGTCTACTCTCAAGTTGCCGTATTTATTCCAGAAATTAAAACTTCAGAATGTGGAAGGAAATTTTCTTTCAACCCTATAGATCCTATATGAGAAAATAGCAAAATATTGATGTTACAGCTTTTTGCAGTGATGTTTCTCCAGTTATCCAATAGAGAATACATACATTCTCTATGCACAATTATGTTTTAATTCTGTTCAGTGTTTTTAAAGCTACTTGGCACTTTAAGCCTTGGAAAACAACTGTTTTGTCAGGGAAAAGGGTAGGGTGAGGGCTCATTTTCTGAACGTATGTTAAGTACCAAGTATCTACATTATTTCTTCAATGTTTTGAGTACAATACTTTAAGGCAGTTATTACCCCATTTAACAGATGAGATAAATAAGACCCAGAGACATTAACCACTCAGACATTTAGGCTGTGTCAGAGTCGTTTTTTGAATACACTTGGGTGAAACACAACAGGTATTTGCCATTATAAAATAGACTTCTTTTATGATATCAGGTTAGTAATAGCATAGTGTAGCAAATACATGAAAGTTTTACATTTTACATGTGCATATTTTACATGGCAGGGCAAGGGCTATGTTTCCCCTCTACACTTTCCAAGAAGATAGGGATCCAAATGGGAGCTCAATGCTGAGGAAAACAAGCAGTGGAGAAGCCAGGGCTCCCCCTCTTCTAGTGTCATTTCAAGTTCCCAATAAAATTTTTCAATGAAATACACTCAATACGATAGCATATGAATGAATGATTATGTGCTTCAAATAAAAACAAGGGTGCTCCGATTGTGTCTTATGGGTCAGTACGTAGATCATTTTCACCTTGTCTCACCTACTTGCCCAACACCCAGGGCAGTCACTGGCACAATAGTAGAATCTCGAGAGGTATCTTGAAGACCTACCTCACTCAGGCTCTTTCAAAGCAATCAACTGAAAATATTAAAATAAATTCAAACATCTCATTGTAGTTATTTGAGGGCTGGCAATTGATATCATGGACACTGTTGCCGAAGTTGCAATATTTTGGCAAATGGAAGATAGAACCTGAAAACCTGCAGTGTCATTGACTCATTCACAGATCCTCAATATTTTCTCTAATTTCAAAACATTTGCACATTAAAGTGGCCTGAGACATCACTGAATTCAGCTTTCTCTTTTCACACTTCCAGAAAAAAAGAAATTCTCCTTTTACTCTCACGACTTATTTCAACCTCATGAACAATGTCTTTCTTTTAAAATTGTTTCTTATTTTGTTTTATTTCCAGGTGAGCCAAACACAAGAATAACTGCATAGGGATTTTCCCATGCTGGGAGAGAGTTTCGATTGTAAAGAAAAAGATTTGGTTTTATGTAAAGAAATAAACTTTGATAAAGAAAGTGATAATCAGGAAGCTAAGAGTTTATTTTCAGAAATAATGGCGACTTGCTTGGTTATTGGACAAATAGCTCCCAAGTACTGTGCCTTCCTTCCCTTAAAAGAAAAAATAAAACTGACTTTATCTTTCTCATACCTGCCATCTTTAACTGACTGAGCACATCAGAAAATGTACTTCTTTTTAAAAAATTTATTCCTAATGTCCAAGTTGGAGTGTAGTGGCATGCACACTCATAGCTACTGCAGCCTCAATCTTCTAGGCTTAGTTGATCCTTCTGCCTCAGTTCCAAGCAGGTGGAACTACAGACGTGTGTCACTACACTCGACTAATTATTTTGATTTACTGTAGAAGCGAGCTGCCCAGGGTGTTGTTGAACTCCTGGGCTCAGATAATCCTTTTGCCTCAGTCTCCCAAAGTGCTGGGATTACAGGTGTGAGCCACTGCACTTGGCTTTATGTTTAAAGTTCTTGAGAAAGTACTGATTCAGCTGACTTGGTACATAATTGGAGCCGAAGGGTATCCAGGAAGAATTTAAAAAGTTATCTCCTTTCTCTAGAGGTCGTAGTCATGGAAACCTGTTAATACCTTTAAATAAAATATATCCATTCTTTCAAAGAAAATTTTAACACTGTGTATAAAGACAAATATTTTATAAAATGATGCAGGTTGGCTTGGCGATATTCTCATTTGCTACAGTAATTATTTTACTTTCCCTTGATAAAGAAGTCCCAATTTGATGGCTGCAGTTGCTCCATTCATTTGCTAGTTATTGTTGTGCTTTAGATGCTTTTTAAGATGTTCCTTTAAAAGTTTCATGATTATTTTTATTTATTAGAATAGCAAATGTTTCATTCAATGTCACTCATTGAATGCTGTACTGACTACCCTAAAGTCTAGTTAATAAACCATATGCGTTTTTATTCATCCATTTTGATTTGCAGGAATATCTACTCAGTCGGGAAAGAATACGTTTAAACCTAGACACAGGGAATATGCAAATAAACAAATTAGTCCTTGTCAAGTACTAAATAGCTGCCAATGGAAAAGCCACTGTATCATCAAACTCTTAGAACTCACATGGTTTATAAACTTCCCAAGAACTATTAGGTATCATTCTCATCATTTTGCAGATGAAGACGTTGAGGCTCAGAGAGATTAAGGTATTTGCTCAAGGACACACAACTAATAAGTGGTAGATTGGGACTCCCCAGAATCACTTAATTATGCAGCATGCCTCTCATATTAGATTAAAATAAAATACACCCAACATTTAAACTAGCTTTATGACTAGTTTATATTAGTAGAATTCAACTTTAATGACTGAAAAGCCTCTTTAGTTAATTGCAATGCTGCATAAACATATTTTTAATATAAATAACCCTAATAAAATATATCTCCATTATCTAAAGCATAGCTACCATATTGCACAACTCCAGAGGCCGCCATTCCTATCATATTCTGTAGGGAGTATTCTTCTTGGAGGAATGCACTCAGACTCTGCACAGCATCCATGACAGCCCTGGTGATAAAGTCTTTCTGACTAGCCAGTTGTAAAACAATCCAGGCCATTTTCTTGCTAGACTCTTGTGTAGCCATGTGATCCTGAGATAGGGCTGTCGCCATACTTCCTGGCTTTTGCCCCCTCCCATACCTTGGGAAGGTGAATCTCCTCTTTTTCTTTCTCTAATTTACTTTCTAAATAAACTATATTATCTAATCTAACTTCTGTGCTTGTCTCTGAGTGTCAGTCCCCTTTCCAATCTGTGAAGGGTGGTTAATAAACTTTACTTCTTTCTATTTTCAAAACAAACAAACAAAAACACACAAAAAATCCTATGGCAGCAAAAAAAAAAAAATTGAAGAATAGTAAGTTGTACCCCCCAATTTTTCTTTTGATAATTCAGAAGCCAAAGTCCCAAATCATAGTCAAGAAATTCTTGTTGAATAAATGTGTGTCCAGGTTGAGATCAGAAATATGAGACTTCTCATTAAGTGTTATGGATAAAGAAGTCAACTTTTTGAGGTAAAAAGCTGAGAAATATAGATGCATCTGAGAAACAAGCCTAAATATGGGAGGTTGGAAAGACAGGGGGAAAGAGGAAAATAATAGGCAAAAAGGATGACAGAAGACAAAGGGATGAGTTTATCAATGTGCCCCTGGCTTCCTGTCTGCTCTATCTGGCATTCACTTTGCATGACTACGCATGCCTTCCCTGGCTGTGCTCAGACTCCTCAGCTACGGACAGAAGCCCAACTTTCAGAAAACAGTGATGGATATCTGCCCCATCTTGCCCCAGCTGTGTCTCCAGCCTCATCTCAAGTTCTGCCAGCCACAGGTGCTTGACTGCTTCCCACATGGGCTCTCCTCTAGCTGGAAGCTTGTACTAACCCTTCTTCCTACATCTCAGTACCTTCAACTCCACCTTCACCTGGCAAAATCCATTGTGTCTAAAACCCCACCATGAATGTCGCCTCATCCACAAAGTGTTCTCCATTTCTTTTGCTTAGAAATCATTCTGTGTTCCTTTCTGTTCTCATTACAATAAAACCTCCATTGCACCATCCTCCACTCCCTGCCTTAACTACTTCATGACAGCCCAACACCCTCTGTGATGTGTTAGCTTGTTAAAGACAGAGCTGTATCTTAATCGTGCTTTTAGCCTCCATGGGGTTGAGCATGGATGAGGTACAGGGTAGCTACATCACAAATATCTGTGCTGATAGGCTGTAAAATGCCTGTCATGTGCCTGGCTTCCTGCAAAGTCTTTCATAGTGAAACATAGGTCTCTTGGCCTCTTTTAACAGTAAAGATGCTGAGCTTCAGAGTGGTAACTTACCAAAATAAAGAAACTAGTATTAGAACCAGAATCCTTGCACAGGTTTTCTAAAGCCATGAACCTTTCATGACTGTATCCTATTTTTCTGATAAAGAGAAAACAAAAGCCAGCTTGACAAAGTAGAAATTTTAGTCTAAAATATATTCATGTTGACAGTTGCTCAGAGCCACAAGTGATTCCTAAGGCCTGCCTCGTAGAGCCTAGTTCTACACAAAGAAGCATCCGGAATCCTAAGCACCTGCTGTATGAAAGTCCAGGTGGTGACTGGCGTTTAGCACAGTGAGCCTGGGTTATAATGAAAAAAGTTTCATTTATTAAATATGCTCTGCTTCAGAAGGCAGAGAATTATACAATACATCCCTGGATTTTTTTTCAGTTCTTTAGTTCACTGACCTGATTGTTCAGTACTCAAACAGTGAAAGCTAATTGACCAGCCTCAAAATAGTGTAATCCAAAAATTCCCAAACTTTCTCAATTCATTGCACTCTTAGTGCCTAAATAGTTTTTGCACTATACCGTAGGTCAAAGGGAATTCATAATAGTTACACTTATTAAACAATTATGTCCAAGCAACTTAATAAGCATTAATATCCTAACAATTTAGTAGACTTTTGAAAAAAGTACAATAATATTTTATTTTGCACTTTGTTGGCCATAATTACTAAGGGGAAGTATGTTCCTACAGGGCACTGCACAACTTCCTATACTCTGGAATCAGATTGGATGCTGAGCTACCCTCATTTCCTGTTTCACATTGATTTTTCATGTAGTGCTTGTTTTTTTATCACAGCAATTGCCAACAACAGAAACATAAACAGGTTTGCAAAGATAGATCATCAAAATGAAGATAGCATGATCTCATATAAAAGCTATCAACTACCCAAAACTAATAGTTTATACAGTGTTCAGTAGAGGTTGCATATTGCTGTGTTCCCTCCAAAATTTTGATATAGACCATGGTATCACTATAAATTATTGGTGGCACGTTGGGTGCCTCAGTGCTTAGTGTGTGAACCTTGGGTATAATCATTGTACTCCATGTAAGTTATTGTACATAAAAAATAACTTTACAATCTTTTCTATTATCAGTTAAGTTTTATGTGTAATTTATTTATGAATGCAGAACAAACACAGAATGGTATATAAATCAGGAATATGCAGAACATATTTGTGTAACCACTAACAAGGTCAAGGAATAGAACATTAACAAACACCCCATCGCAAATCCCTCATGCCCAATATTCAGTCACTACTTATCTCCTCCCTAAAGTTAACCACTACCCTGACTCTCACACCATAGATGAGATTCCTAAACAGAATAGCGCTTTTATGAATGCATGGTACTTTTTTTGAAGCATAGTTGCAGTGAACAAAATGGTTGTTTCCTGATCACCCTTACCACCTCTCCCCTGTTGTGAAGCAGTTGTGAAGATTGGTAGGTTGACCTCAAACTGGTCTAAAGGTTCAGGGGTAGACTATATAATACCTGACCCTAACCTAATCACTCCATGGCATATTCTGTCCATGGTAGACAAATGACCTAAGACAACCCGGTTGGAAAAAGATCCCGGAATTTTTCCCCTTCTTTCTTTCTTCCTTGTTTTTCTTTTTCCTTTTTTAAAAAATATGACATTCTCTCTGAATTGGACAAGAGAGCAGATGACCCTAGGAACTTTTGGCTGCAGTCTTGCAAATGGAAACAAGCTTTCCCCGGGACTGAGCCAACATCACAGAAGGCAGATTGACACAAAAGAGAAACAAACAAAAGCAAAAAATGTTCCTCGGGATCATCTTAGTGCCACTGAATCATGATTGGGTTTCACATGGACATGAGTCAGTAAGTTTCCATTTCACATAAGTCCATTTGAATTTGATTTTTCTTTAATATACATGCTTACTAAGTTACCCGATTAACTAAGTGTCAGCTAATGAGACGCTTCCATCCTGTAAAACAACTATTTCCCAATGTGAAAAAACTAGAATATGATTTTCCCAACACAGAAACAAAATGTAGTGAACCAACATTTTCATTTGAGAGAAAAATCAGGCAAGCCAGCTCTTGCCATAATGACTGCATTTGCTTCGGGCATCACCCTGCCCTCATACCTCTTACAAAAAAGAGAGATTTAAACAGGTTAACAAAAATTGAGGTGCTTTTAGGTGCCTTTAAATTATTCTGTTTAGTGCAAACTTTTAGATGCCATCGAGAAATCTCTTTTAATAGAGTTACATTTTCAAATTTCATTGCTATACTTGTCTTGCTAATGAAGTTTTCCACTTACCTATAATCTGTGCAGAATGGGGATATTTGATGTGGCATTTTCTTGACATTTCTATCCTACTATAATCACACTCTTTAATTGTCTCTGCCTCATCTGCATGATAGACCTGACATCTCCTCCATGTTTCTGATTTTAATCACAACTCCATGAAGCCAGAAGTGTCACTAACAGCATCCCCAAAACACTGTTATCAGAGACATTTTTGCCAATGCTTCTAAAAGGCCAAAGCAAATGATATTTTCTAAAAAATGAGGTCATGGCTGTGGAAAAAAAAAAATTAAGCAATGGCTTTTAAATTAAATACCAAACGGGTTTCTAAGCATTCAAGTAGGATATGTGGAAAACCAGACGAGAAATGCATTCTTATATCACTGTGCTGATAACATCATTTAAATTTGCTAGGCATTTGTGGAAAACAATGTTAATTCTGGTAAATGCCAGATCTACTTTCAGAGTATCTCTGCTGAAATGAATACATTACTTCTTGTCAGGTCACCAAGGGGAACTGCCGTCCTAGGAGCATGACAACCCCTCTAAAGCACGAGCCCTCCCTTGAGGAGAATAATTCATTTTCCCAAGCTCTGCAAAGGCCAGGCGTTGCTACGTGTCACACCACAACTGCCACACAGTTACGGAGACATTCTTGGAGAAATGGCCAATGGGTGATGGAATTCCAAAACAGAGAACCAAAGGAAAGAACTAGTGGCAAAAATAGCAACCATTAGCAAATTTCCAGATTAGATAACTCATCACGTTAAACTCTTTTCTTAAGCAGGGAATAAAAAGAGCGCATATCCAGTCAAGAGGGCTTGGAGGTTTTGTTAAAAGCATGGGCGCCAGAGCCAGACCTCCTGGCTCAAATCCCACCTGGGACGATTGCTAGCTGTGTGGCCTTCAGCAAAATACTGCACTGTTCAGTGGTTCAGTTTTCTCAAGTGTAAAAATGGGAAAACAAATAGAACTTATTTCATGGGACAGTTGTGAGCATTAAATAAGTTAATATTTGTAAAGTGCTTAGAACAGCATTAAGAATTACATTCATGTTTGGTAAATAAGTAAATGTTTTTTGCCATTTGGATCTTTTAATTGCTCTTACACGGGAACTATTTAAGTGCTTCATTTTCTTTATCTTAATGGATTTTCCTTAACAAACTTCAAAATAGGCCTTATTATTATCCCTCTTTTACAGAAGAGAAAACTAAGGAAAAGAGAGTTTAAGTAACCCCTTCCTGGACATTATGACTTGCATTCAGTTCCGCCTTGCTACCAAACCTTGTGTGTTGTTTTTTTGTTTTTCCATTGCACAACCTTATATCTAAAAGCTGGGATAGGATGGTAAAGGACTGATGTTGAAATAGAAAGAAAATTTGTAAAAAATGAAACAGATAAAGATAAATTCTATATAGCTTGAAGGCATGAGGGGATGGCCACTCTCATTTCTCGCACCATAATCAATACATTCCATGGAAAACCAAAGAAAAAGGCTTTACATACAACTTATAACTGATGAAAGGAAGATGACAAGGAGAAAACTAGGCCAATGTAGAAATTCACTTTGATGACAATGCAGAGTAATTTACTACAAGTAAAGGACAAAGTAAAGCCAGAAAAGGCATTAGAAATACAGAAACTTCCAGATTCCTATCTACACTGCCAGTCAACATTTAATTATTTGCTTCAGGGAAAACAGCTGCCCACTATCAGTAAGGCAACCAATGCCATTTTAAAAGGCCATTTTACTACCTAGACCTTCCAAGACTCATGGCATATTGCTACTATTTATAAAGAATGAAAGGACTAATTATCTACAAGTAAGTCATCTCGTTACTTCTGGCGTCCTAGAGCGGAAAAAACACCCTGTTATTTCATAAACAGAGAAATGTGCAGTGAGGTCTAATTTAATTAATTAAATTGCAAACAAGATAAGGTAGCTTTTTCTAATAATGTAAGTTACCCGAATAAAAAAAGTATAGATAAAGTAAAGGCTAGTCTATTTATTCTTACTTACATGGCTTTGGAGGCTACTTTTATAATATTACTTATAAGAAAAAAAGTGCCCAAAATTTCAAGGCTAGGAAACTTTCTAAGACTTTGAATTATGGGAGTGTTTTTAAAAACTATTAATGACAACTGAGCACATATAAATTTATCATACAACACACGTAGGTTTAGGAGTGTTTTTAGAAAATTCTTTGCATAGTACTCATGATAGCAAAACCATGGAACCAACAATGCTGCCCATCGAAACTGGACTAGATTTTTAAAATACAGTACATACACATGATGGAATATTATGCAGCCTTAAAGAAGGACAAAATTATGGACTTTGCAGCACCTTAGATTGATCTGGAGTCTATCATACTCAGGGATCTATCACAGAAACAAAGAACTGAGAACCACATGTGCTCGCTCATAAATGGACCCTGAGCACCTAACATACTACTACAAAAAAGAGGTTGGCAGTAGCAGGATACTGCTAAGGGAGGGAGAGCACATAACAACAAGAAGGGTGCCTCCAATGAGAGGCTCAAAACTTCACCTTGACCTAAACCACTTATGTACCCAATCCTCACTTGTATCCCACAACATTAAAATTAAAAAAAAAAAGAACTCTATGTATATATGAGAAGGTAAAAGAAGTCTATTGTAAATGGGAAAAAATGATAATATTTAAACTAGAGCACCATAATGATTTTAATAATTTTTTTGGAAAGTAGCTAATATGGAAATAATTTGTGTAGGGATTTATATCTGATTTGTTTAAAAATGTCAGGGTCTTAGCTGTACTTAGCTGTACTTAAAAAATATAAATTATGTCTCCAAAATATCCCAATTCATTAGGGTCTTTAGGTGTCTGTTGAAGATTAGGAAGGCTCCTCAAAAGAAGAAGAAGGAAAAAAATAAAAAAAATAAAACACTGCTCCTCAGATTCTTGGCCAGGCAGAAGCTGGAAAGAGCAGAGAATAAACACATCATCCCCTTCATTAGCCGTGGTAGCAAGAGAGATGCTAATGAAAAACGTTGGGCCGAGTTAGCAAAGCCAATCTTTGATGGAGCATACCTTGAATTCTACTAGACTTAGCTACCATGGTCATGTCTACTTTCTATATGGGGGACTCCAGGGGGGAAAACAAAAGATGACTGGGAGCAGACAGTGTGGCCTCAGGTATGGAGGAGCCTCACTAACGTTCAGTGTAATCACTGGGTGCAAAATGGGTAGCAACCACTGATTTCCTTTATTTTTACCAGTTAGTAGGCAATCAGAGAGAATCCTTCTGAGAAGTGTTGCTAGTAGCAATTATGGTGTAACCACAGGACGAAAGACTAGACTAACTCTTCTAATGCCAATGCTAGGTGGATATAATTTTGCTCCATTCAGCGTTACTGAACATATCGAATACACATTTCTCATTAATATATGGTTTTAAATTATTTTTTTCCCATTTTACATAGCAGATTTAGATCTAAAAGTATTTGATTGTTTTCAAAGATTCATTCTCAAAATGTTAATGTTTGGTACTATGAAATGTCTCAAAAATGTGCCACAATGTAAGATAGAACTATGAAAATTTATTTTTTAAAATTTTAATTATAAAAATGTGGGGTACATTTCAGGGTTACCCTTGTTGATGAAGTATGCCCCTCCCTTTCGTAGCTGTTTCCCTCAACTGCCAATCCCACCCTCACTGCCAATGACAGTTTCCCACTACTGCCAATCGCTTTCTTATAGCATTATAATTGTACAAGGTCTGTTTATGAGTGAGAACATATGGAACTCTGTTCTTTGTTTCTGAGATAAATCACTGAGTATGATCGACTCCAAATCTATCCAAGTTGCTGCAAAGTCCATAAATTTGTCCTTCTCTATGACTGCATAATATTCCATCATGTATATGTACCACATTTTTTTATCCAGTCCAGCTTCGATGGGCAACACGGTTGGTTCCATGCTTTTTCTACTGTGAATAGAGCTGCAACAAACATCCGTGTGCAGGTATCTTTTTTGTAGGTATATTCCCAATATCCTCCAGGTATATTCCCAATAGAGGAATTGCTGGGACATATGGAAGGTCAACTTCTAGTTCTTTCAGGAATTGCCACACTGTCTTCCAAAGAACCCAAAGGCCCAAACCTTAAGAAATAAAATAGATAAGTGGGACCTTTATCAAATTAACAAGCTTCTGCAAAGCAAAAGAAACCATCAAGAGAGCAGGGAGACAGTCCACAGAATGGGGAAATATATTTGTCAATTGTTTATCCGACACAGGCCTAACATCTAGGATCCACAAGGAACTCAAACGCGCCAAAAGGGAAAAAACAAACAGCACCTTTAAAAAGTAGGCAAAAGACATGAATAGACACTTCTCAAAAGAAGATATGTGGGCAGCCAACAGACACATGAAAAGGTGGTCAGCCTCACTCATCAGCAGAGAAATATGAAAGAATTTCTAGCAAGACTTTGAGTACTGGGATACTCTGGAATGAAGGCGTTCATACCCTGCCAATCTGAAAAATGATGAGTTTAAAGGCATCTTTTATATGCATGTCCAATCTGTAGAATTTTCTCTATAAAAATAGCTCACAACAATTCAGATATTATCTAAAAGTGCAAATTTGCATTTTAAATTTTTGAGAGCTGGGCATGCTGAGTCTCAGAAGATCTTAAAGAACTGGGTTATAAAAACAAAAAGCCTAATACTCATTTTGCTTAAAGTATCCTATGAATATAGTTGACCTCTCTTTTTGGGAGAAACAAAACTGAACAAAATAAAAGCCTACTTATTGTCTGATGTAAGTATCCTATCTTGCATAAATATGAAGAAACCTCTAAAAGCTCTAAGTAATTTTATCGAAATCAAGCTTCTAGCAAGCAGATGGCAAAATAACCGGAAAGAACATCTTATAAAAAAAAACAACAACTATATTACTTAAGAGGCAAGTCATACTTGACTAGTTACAATGCAATAATGTTATGTGGAAGGTCCTCTACAATGAACTTTCTACTTAAAAATCCTCATGGAAACAATATACCCAGATGCCCAAACAAAAGCATATCAATTGATTACTGCC
Organism: Carlito syrichta; assembly: GCF_000164805.1. Taxonomy (NCBI): domain Eukaryota; kingdom Metazoa; phylum Chordata; class Mammalia; order Primates; family Tarsiidae; genus Carlito; species Carlito syrichta. Next base: position 275,099 of record NW_007228909.1, on the reverse strand, counting down.
AGCAGTTGATGTGAATGAATGTTTGTATATTGTCTCTTTGGAGTTATAAATAAATGAACTGGTAAAGAGGCTTTCAGAATTAACTTGTTAGGCTATAAATAAACTTTTGTGCAGCTGCTTATTTTCCAGAATCATTTGCACCCTTATATCTCTCCAAGTCAGCACCCAGTACTCCTGACTAAGCATTCAGTATTCCTGACAAAGGGAACCCAATTATAATCAAATTAACCTACAGCACAAGGGTTAACTGTATATCTATCAGAATTATAAAGCGTTCCTCTAAACACGGAACTATCTTTGGAACATATCCCATTATTTTATTATTTAAAAGTTTCCAAAACTGTACAGTGGGAATTCAAATCTTTGGTCAATTCTCAAACACTAAGTGAAAGCTTATTTTAAATATTTAAAGTAAACATGGATGAACCTGGAGATCAACACCTTGAGTGAACTGACTCAGAAACAGAAAACCAAACACTGCATGTTCTGTCCTATAGGTGGGAGCTAAACAGTCTCAAAGAGGTGAACAATAGACACTGGTGACACCAATGGGGGACAGGGAGGAGGGGAGTTAGGGCTCAGAAACTACCTACAGGGCACAATGTTCACTATGTGAGGAACGGGTCACCAGAGACCCAATCCCCACCATCACACGATGTCCATGTAATGAATACACGTGTGCACTTCCTGAATCTAAAATAAATAAAATAAAATACAAAGTAAATATAATCTTGTTAGGAAGAAGAATATAGTAAGTAGTGAATTCAGTCCCCCCACCAAAAAAAAAACAAACAAAAACATTTTAATGTTTTTGATTAATATCCTTGGATCCATTCAATAAGGTAAAAATATCAGGCCAGTCCATTGCCATTTGTGTGTGCAATTTACATTGTCTTCCTGGCTGTAGTTACCCTTTATTGGAATAAATGACCTTTATGATCTCAGAAACCTACCCTCATATTTTGCCCAAGTGACCTTGAGGCAGCACTGATAGAATAAATATTTCAAAAGTCTCAGACCCAGAGCTGTACTAAGTCATTTCTGGGTAGACATCCACTACCTAAAAAATAAGATAAGGACTTGGGCTTAAGTAAAGATGGGTTCCTGCCAGTGTCTACATCTCCCATACCCACATAGAACTGCTTCACCTGCTAGGTTCCTCATAAGAGCAGAGCATGAAGGCAGGTGACTGCACAGGTGATGGCATTTCCTGATGATGTGGGATCACAGTCTGGTTGCAGTTTCCCATCTATACTTTGGAGTCAGAGAGGTCTGAATTCAAAACCCAGATTTGCCACCTTATTCTTGTGAACTTGAATACATTACTTATCTTTTCTTTTCTTCTTTTTTTTTGGTCCTAGTTATCCTTTTATATGATAGAGATACTATCACTCTCATGGTTCCAATGCTGTGGGGATTAAATAAGATAATGAATGTAAGGTAACTGCTATGTAACAGGTACTCAAAAATGTGGCTTTTATATTGATTTCATTTTTCCCAAGATGCTTTTCAGTCTTGCATCTTATCTTAAGATGTCATATCTAAAATGTGAGCATATAATTGCACCTATGAGCCATTTTAGTAGGCATACATTTTATAAAAACTGAACATAAATTCAATCATCTATTGTAGCCATGAACATTACAAATTTAAATAAATGGGCAACCTCTTTGGGTCCCCACCTACTGTGGTAGCTTTTCTGTCCTCTCAATAAATCTTGCTTTCTCTCTCTCTCTGTCTATATATATATAAAGTTTTTACAGAACTCTTTTTTGTGAAATCTATCCAGTACTTGGTTTTAAGTCTACTCAATAAGATGAGAACTCCACCAAATAACTCATCTTTGAAAGTTATTAAAATATAAATGAAGAAAATATTTTATACTGAAACTCATTTTCAACTGCAGTTTTTAACTTGAAGAAGGGAACTATTCAATTACATTATTTCTTTATTATTTAGCCAATGCTGACCAACATTATTTTTAAGTCCACCAGAATCATCAAGTCCTATAAAATGTAGTACTGTAGGGGCCCACTTTACGAGGCAGATAGGATTTGTATTCTTCACAGATATGTACATGAACTGAAAAAGAAATCATGACAAATTGCTTTGAAGACATGTTCATAAAATGTTAAGAAAAGTAATATTTTGAGGAAAACAGTCCTGAATTGTGGCATTACTAAAGTCATATGCAGGCAGTATCACAGAATTTGGATAATCAATAACACGAAAAGAACAAAAATATTCCTCAACATCTAAATTTTTGTAAGACTTACTTGGGCTCTGGTTTAAACTCTGTAATTTTATATGATTAGGAAAGATAAACACCTAAAATGTGAAAAAAAAAACATCAATAAACCATATTAGTAGACATGAGTTTACCAATAACTGGTCCTGAATTCAAGGTTTGGGGTACAATAACCAGAAACAAAATCTCAGAAATTTGCTTTAGAAAACAGTTTTTCTAGACCTATAAAAGCAGATAATCAGGTTCCTTTTATCATCTTTACGGAGAGGGTTTAACCCTAAACAGAAGCTTAAGTTAGAAAGGGGCTTCCTAAGCTATTAGAAATTTCTAATTTAGTTTAGTAAAATAAACTGGTTGACTTCCCACATGTACATGTAATTTCTATTTAGAAAAAGAAAAGTTAAATGTATGTATTTTATTATTTTATAGAACTCATTTATCATGTTAAATGACGTCTAAAAATTAACACATATTAAAATATCCCATGGACTATTGAGATGATTGCTTTCCTAAAATGCAGAAAAATCCCATTATTTCAGTGTCTTGCTGTGTTTCACTGAATCATCAGCATTAATCATAGATGACATATTCCTAATGCATTAGTACTGTCCTTCATGGTGTGAGAACATCTACCAAGGAAATAGCTTTTTCTTTGTTGAAAAAAAGTTCTCGGTTCTGATAAAAGAAACCTGAAAATATGTATTTTTCATCTTTATCTCTGGCTATTTTTGCAGCTCCAAATGACATCCTGTTAAATGCTATGCATAAATTTTTGAACAATCATCACTATTCAGTTGACAACAAATATTACTGAAAATATAAACTGAATAAGCAGGACTTTGATGCAGCTGAAATATTTTAAAGTGGAATACAGTGATATGTCAGTTTCTCATTTTCTTAAACATTTTCTCAAAATATCTACTAATTAGGCTCTACCATTTTCACCATTCCTACCAAGTCTGCAAGTGGTCAGAAGACACCCAACTGCCACCTAAGCTCAGGCTATGTATACATGATTCTTAATAGCTGATCTATGTGCACACAGAATACAGATGAAAATCCAATTTCAAGGTTAGGAAACTAATTTTTCCTGGAGAAAAAAATTCACTTAGTTCCAATTTGATATTTAAGGATTATTGTTTATTTGTTTTAATGTCAACTTTACTATCATTTAAGTCTATTACAAGATGAATTAGCCACCATTCTTGGGGAAAGTACAATCACTATTAGACATTGTTTACATTTTCTAGCTTTTATGAGTATTTTTCCATAACATCTGTAGGGCACAAGTTTTGCAATGTGTGTTTCCTTTTCTGGAAGAAATAAGTACTTTGGTTTTTTTGCTGGTCCATTCTACTTCTTGGCAATATCTACTGAAAAGCTATGAGATAATAATAGTTCACTAACTTTCTCATTTATTGAATCTACAGCAACCTTACATTGAAATACTGAAAATTTTTCCATGAGCATTGCAAATCAGCACATCCCAAGCTGTACCCCATGGAACACTAATGTTTGATTAAATATTTATAGGCACCTGAAAGAGTGTTATGTGCCAAATAAAAAGGGGGAACAATGAGTCAAACAAAGTTAAGTAGGTCTTGTTGTTTCTGTTTTTATTGCTGAATTTCTAAGAATTTTGAAAAGGAGACTTGGAAAAAATTTTTATGAGGGCCTAGCTCACAGCCTAGAAACAAGTAGCATCTTTGAGATGCTTTCAGAAAACACGCCATACATTCGTCTGCACACTACAAAAAGACCATTGATTGTCGAATAAACACGTCAAAATTTTGTCTAAAACTGAACTCTTGATATCCCTCCACCAAAATCCACCCATATTTAAGCCTTCTACATTTCACTGGATGCCAATACCTTATTTTCAGTTTATTAGGTCAAAGTCATTAGAGACACCCTTTCTTTTTCTCTTTCCACGTAAACACAGACACACATACATACACACTCACACATGCACAGACACACAGTCTAATCTGTCATGAATTTCTGTCAGCTCTATCTGTATAATATATCTAGAGCTTTACAACTTCCCACCATTTCAACTGCTACCACTTTGGTCCAAGCCAAGATTCTCTGGGCATAAATTATTGTACAAGTCTCCTAACAACTTGCCCTAGCTCCATTCTTGTCTCCTATGTCTGATTGCCACATAGTATCTTCTTCTTTAAAACATAGTTCAGATTATAGTACTCTTCTATTAAACATTCTATAATAATTTTTCATCCCACTCAAGGTGGGCACCTTGGCGAGACCTCATCTCTAAAAAAAAAATAAAAAATAAAAATAAAATGTCACATTTTCCCCTTGACTACTACTGTGCTCTCATCTCCAATCAAAGTTCTTCTCCTAATTCTGCTCCCAGATCACCGGTCTCTCTGCTCTTTCTCAAACACAGCAAGTCATTCCTGCTTTAGGTGTCTGTCTCTGTCAGAAACTCTTTTCTCAAGAGATGTGCATCTCTTGTTCCCTCACTTCCTTTAGGTCTCTGACCAACTGTCTCCTTCTCAGAGAGGCTACTCCTGACTGTAGACTGAAAAGTTTTTGTTTCATCACTGTCTCGTCCCTTTTTCTGGCTTAATGATTTTCATAATCAAGTTTTCATAGTAAGTTTAACTTATTTTCTTTTTTTGAATTGGAGTCTCACTCTGTCACCCAGGCTGGAGCGCAGTGGCATGCTCATGGCCACCGCAGCCTCAACCTGCTCGGCTCAGGCAATTCTTCTGCTTCAGTCTTCCAAGTAGCTGGAACTACAGGCACGCACAACCATGCCCAGCTAATTTTTTAAATTTATTGTAGAGATTAGGTCTCACCAAGTTGCCCAGGTTGGTCTCGAACCTATGGGCTCAGGCAATCCTCTCCCCTTGGCCTCCCAAAGTGCTGGGATTATAGGCATGAGCCACCACGCCCAGCCAACTTATTTTCATAATAAGTTTTTGGCACTTGATTTTCTAAATTTAATATTTTTATTCATTTATTTTTATTTTCCTCTGCTAGAATATCAGCTCTGTGAGAGCACGATTTTATCTGCTTTTGTTTTCCACAGTTATCCACAGTACCTAGGATGGTGCTTTGCACATGAGTGTTCAATAAAGATTTACAGAAGTAACCAATGAGAACACAATACTCGAGATATTTTTTTTTCCTAGGAAATATTTAGATCTATTTTCATTGGTATCCTTAAGGCAAATTCACAGTAGACATTACTGGAGTCATTGGTCAACTGGTCATCTCCCTTCACTAGAATACAAGGTCATAAGCCCAGGCATATATTTTATCACATTTACAGATATATCGCCCATGCCTACAACTGATTCTGGCACATTTGTTAAGTGAACGAATAGTTGTCATATATTTTCATACTCACTCTAAAATCATAAATGAAATGCATAGAAAAACAGCATTTCTTACGCAAGAAGGCATTAGTAAATTGCTTAGAGACACCCAAAATTTAGACAGAAAAAGAAAACAAATTCTATTGAGAACAATGAGGAGGTCCCTGAGTTATTCTCAAAGACAAATGAATCAAGGTCTCAGAAACTTGGAGCAGAGATGGGAACAAATGGTGATCAAATCTGAAGAAATTACTCCTAATGTTAATGAACAAAAGATAAGGAAAGTGTAATCGTGGAGATGACAACCATACAGCAAAGAAGACACAAGTAGAGGTCAGTAACATAGAGTGCAAGATAATGGCTGGTCAGTCAAAATAGCTCAGAAAGAAAAATGAAGAAAGGGTAACTGGCTAGTAACATGGATAGTGCTAAATTAAGCAACATTTCCTGATAAGTTTAATCTAACACAAATAAATGTTGTTTACTCCCAGAGAGACAATTTGTTCCTAAAAACATCAACCTCTGAGATAAAACATCATTATTTTTAAGGACCTGAATGTACACATTAAATTTGACTCCTTAAAGCCTGAATGTTCACTGATTGCTTGAGAAATGCTTCCCAGATAACTCTCACTAGTCTTCCTCCATTCTTCAATCTCTCTGGCACAACTGTGATTTTAAAAGAATCTTTTATTAATAGCTTATTTTACTGAAGATGTACTTTTTCACAAGTGCTATACAGGCCTGAGAGAATCAATAGGCTTTAAAATAACCAACTAATTTACTGTTCTCTCTGTTTTTGATGTGTTGCTGCTTGTGTATTCTACTGTATTAGATGTATAAAAAGTTAAAATTGTAATTTCTAATTATTACAACTTCCAATTTGCAATGTTGTCAAATAGATTTTTATGTCTTTCATCCTCACTTCCTAATGCAAAATAGTAATCCATCAGTTTTCACTTTTCTGAAAGAATGTAGAGAATTCTATGTTGATTATAAAGAAGGGTAAGGTTTTCTTTTTCTTTTTCTTTTTTACAAAGATATGGGGCACAATTCATGGTTAGGTGTACAAATGTTGATTATGCAGGTACCCTTATTGATGTGGTATGCCCCTCCCTCTCCTAGCAGTTTCCCTCAACTGCCAATCCCACCCCCTCCCCTGA